>NC_069505.1:82189038-82291538 GCF_027579735.1 Bombina bombina | reverse complement strand
CTCCTCCCTCACCTTATTTGTACTCATTTGCTCTTTAAAGGGAAAGACATTAAATACTAAATAAATCATTGATAGAGTGATGTATTCAGAGCAAATATTAGCCTGAGAATTATATAGACATGTATTGATAATATTTGCTTAAAAATTTAAAAAATAAGGGTAACATTCTAATGTTGATAAAGCAGTGGGCGCTGCCATATTGTAACTGGCCAATTAGATTTTAATAGCTTACTAGAGTATGCAACCAATGACTGTGAGGATTACAGGTGTGTCTGCACTTCCACTTTTAACTAGAATTTGAGAAACCCACAATATTCAGGATTAAATTACAGGAAAAGGGGACCAAATAAATAATGAAAATATATTGCAAAGCTGTTTTACTACATACAATTAATCATTTTAATGTTAATATCTCAAAGTGTTTAATCTCCCTTTAATCATCAGTTTTGCATCAACATTAACGGTATAACAGTGGGTATACTAGGTATTTTATGTGTCATTATTTGTGTGTGTGTATATATATATATATATATATATATATATATATATATATATATATATATATATATATATATATATGTGTGTGTGTGTGTGTGTGTGTGTGTGTGTGTGAAAAGGATAGGGTGTTTTGGTATGCGCTGTGTATTATGCAAATAGTTATGTTGTCCTATTTAAAGTTCCTCCTGATGTATTTCAAGGCAGCTTAGTCTGGAATTTCCACTATCATCAAATGGAAAGAGTAGTAGTAAAGGTAGGAGTTGAAGGTTCCACACTGTAGCGCTTGTAGAATGGAGGAGACATAAAAAAACACTTTCTGGTGCAGTATGAATATACTAATTAATAGTATAGTGCAGAGAGTATAAAATGTATTACTCACCTATTTAAACCTCAAACATGTGAGGTATGTGAGAGGCGTTGGGGGGAGTTTATCCCTATCTGTGTTAAAGATGTTTGTCTTCGTACCCTCTGACAAAGTGAAATCAGTTTCACGAAACGCGTAAGGGCAGGCCCACTGGTGACGTCACTTCCGGTCCGGCGAGACCGCAACAATCCAGAGCGCATCACAGCAAAAGTGAATCCAGCACCATCCTGTTAAGTGGAAAACCTGAGAAGAACTATAACCATCTAATCTTTTATAGAAAGGTACCAGGTATATTCCACTAACTGTATTTTGGAACTCTGTGCAAACAGAACTTTACAGTGGCACACATTGTGACTTCCTATCGTTTGTACTCAAAGGCACTCATCTAAAATCCCCTTGTGGAAAGAATTAATTTCAAGTCTCTGCATATAAAGCAAACAAATACCATCTTGAGACTTTTTTTTAATTTCATCAGCACTAACATTGGTTAATGTGCTCCAATAAAGGATATCTGTTTTTATCACACAGCTCAATCTGAGTCGTTTTTCTTAAGGAAATTACCATACTCCAGAGAGGGGAAGCATATTATTTTGTTTTCCCATAAAGATAACTATGTATTAATGTGCACAATGTATAATGTGCACACTTCACAACACTACATTCATTTACAATATGGGTTAGAGGACACACTGGTACTTGTAACACATGTAGATTTTAATTAGTTTTTGCACTTGTAACATATTTTACCATGCCACTTGTATCAACATGTTTTGGATGTGCCTACTTTGATATTCACTCTGATATTTACTATATGTATTTGACAGCTTCACTTAGAATGTACTGATTGTATGTTGAGCAGCTGATAACATTTGTATTATTGTGGAATTCACCAAGGATTCCGTTGTTGTTGAGGATCACTATAGTAACCATTTTGGCGCAATTTCACTGGGGGAGGGGTTTGTTTGTTTGGCTATATATTTTCATTTATTGTTGGTTTGTGTTTGTCTGTGGAAGGGGAGTGTGTTCCCGAAACGTCACGCTTGATCAAATAAACTTTTTTTGATTAAAAGACCAGTGAGTGCCTTCCTTCATCCTGTATATTTACCTGCTGGCACCCTGGCATTGATGGACTTTGGAAGTGAGAGTGCTCTCTATTGCACTATATATTATTAACCATTGCAGCACCCACAATATCTAGATTGCCTCTCTCAGTGAGGTTTTCCTCAACAGTTGCTTTAGTCCACAGTTTTGTGGCTAAGATTTCCTTTTTTTCCCTACCTTGCACAGCACCCTACACATTTGCACAGCCTGATGGATACTGACACTGGCATTGAGGATACACAGACCTTATCTTTCACAGAGACTGATGCTGCACGCATACTTTTTGAACAGGAGGAAGATATACAACCCAGTAGTGATTCCAGTAGTTCAATTTTTTTGACACTTCTGAAACTAAAGAAAAAAGAAATTGATCTGAAATTACATGGTAGTTATCTGTCCGACTACTATCGGAGGAAGCTAATACCACGAGGATTCCGTATTAAAAATATTCCCACTATTGGGAGAACTAATATCGAATTCTGCAAGAGGTGGTGCGCTATTTTAAATAAGTGTTCCTTAGACCTCATCCTTCTAGTAACTGAAGAAGTCAGAACACAACTAGAAAAAATCAAGCAGGACGCATTGGATTATGAGAGCATTAATACACAGAAATTAATAAACGACACCAGCTCAGATTGGCTGAACCAACTACAAACACAACTCAAGGAGTACAAAGAAGCTCTGATTTCCTTTAAGAATAGGAAGCTAACAGCAGTCACAGAGGATCACAAAGAGAAAAGTGTATATAGGTGGCTGACAGTTGGTGACGGGAATAATAGGGGATACAGACCCAGAAGACAGAGGAGATACAGACAATACACCAGAAGGAATCTGCAGACCATAGACACCAGCTCGGGTACGGACTCAGATACCCCACAGCCTACACAGGGGCCCACAGTACCGTACAGGGAGAATCCATGACCCTATAGAGAAAACAGACAACAGCAGCCTTTTTTAGGGGTGACTACCCGATCGGCCATCAGGGGAAGAGGAGGCCACACCCAAGAAGAGGCGGTCAGAGGCAGACCACCATTCCCCCACCAAAACTCACTGAAACACCAATGAACAACCTAATTATCAACATTAGCGATCGGGTCTTGTCAGAGTCTGAAATACAACTACTGAACAAGGGACTCAACTTTGTACCCACCCAAACTGGTGATCCTTTTGATCTGTGGATCGACCAACAGAAATGTCAGCGGTCATTAAGACTCAAAGAACATTTCAGTAACAGTATGAACCCAGAAACAGGTATCCCATTTCGTAAAGCCAGTAAATTTGACCCGACCAGCTATAATCCAAGCATTAAAATATACTCACGTCTGGTCAACACGGACATTGGTAAAGCACCCAAGTCAAGGTTTAGGAATAATCTGACCAAAGAGGAATTTGCATCAATTAAGACGTTGGCTACAGACCCGAAGATCATCATCCGCCTAGCGGACAAAGGGGGTGCGACTGTGATAATGAATTATGCATACTACCAATCCGTGATCATGGAACAACTGGGTGACACCACAACTTACAAACTATTACAAAGAAATCCAACCAAGGAGTTTCAGAAAGAAATTGAAACCTTGGTTAAGGAGAGCGTGATGCAAGGGTTCCTGATGACTGAATATCCCATTTGTCCCATACTGTACACCCTGCCGAAGGTACATAAGAACCTATCCCACCCACCAGGGAGGCCTATTGTCTCTGCCCGGGGCTCCATTACATCACCGCTATCTCAATTGGTAGACTTTTTTCTACAACCATTTGTCAAAAATATGAGATCGTATGTTAGGGATTCCATGGATCTCATTGAAAAATTGAAGGACCTGAGGATAGAAGATAAGTGGATTCTAGCAACAGCAGATGTCAATAGCCTATATACGGTTATACCCCAACAAGAGGGCATTAAAATGGTTGCAAGAGCTTTGAGCAGATACCCATATGTGGGTCCTCCGGCACACTACCTTCTGCAGCTTCTTGAGTTGAGCCTCAGACTGAATTACTTCAGATTTGAGAATTCGTATTACTGCCAAATAAAGGGAACCGCCATGGGTTCGAACATTGCCCCGTCATTTGCGAACCTTTACATGGAACACTATGAAGAAGAGATCATGAGGGTGTTCCAGATGGAAGAAGTTATTGTATACCAGCGTTACATAGACGACTTGTTCATCGTGTGGGGTGGTTCGAGTGAATCTCTACAGAATTGGTTTGACCATCTGAATGGACTAAATCATCCTATTCAGTTCAAAATGTGTTACAGTGAAGACAAGGTGGAATTCCTGGATCTGTGCATCTTCAGAGATGGCACGGGAGTAGGGACAACACTGTACCAGAAACCAACGGACAGGAATTCTGTATTACATGCACACAGCTGTCACCCATCATCCCTACTCAGGGCCATACCCCGAGGCCAGATGTCAAGAGTGAACAGAAACAACAGTAACACTGAGGTTATGAATATACAGCTCCAGGACATGGCAAAGAAATTCCTGGCAAGGGGCTACAAATGGGACTACCTCCTCGAATGTATAAAGGAACAGGATGCTCCCAACAAGAGACCTGTGATAGATGACACCAAACGGATGACATTTGTAACTAAATACTGTCCGGATATGAAGAACATAGGACACTATTTAAGGACTCACTGGCACATTATCAAAGACGATGCTGGTCTACCCTTTGGAGAGTGGGGGAGTCCTAGAGTGGGATTCAAGAGGAACCGTAATTTGAGGGACCAACTGGTGGTGACGGACCCCAAACATTGCTATGACAAAAGAACCTGGCTTTCTACCAGCAAGAAAGGATGCTACAGCTGTAAGGGGTGCACCACATGTCACGCGATGATCCCCGGAGCTACATTCCGTCACCCGGACACGATTGTAAACTACAAAATTCAATTCTACCTCACCTGCACCACAACCTATGTGGTTTATCTTATCAACTGTCCATGTGGATTGTTCTATGTGGGGAAAACGGTTGATGATGTCCGTACCTGCATGGCCAACCACAGATCAGCCATTAGGAAAGCCATTAAGAACCACGGGAGTGATCAACCAGTGGCACACCATTTTGCTACTAGCGGACACAATGTACAGGACTTAAGATTCAAGATCATTGACCATGCTCCCATCCCCTCAAGGGGTGGGGACAGGGACAACAGATTACTACAACTAGAATCCAAGTGGATATTCAAGCTTAACACTATACGTCCAAGGGGATTGAATGTGAACTTAGACTGGCACTGCTTTTTATGAACAAAGTGGATGACCTTGAAGAATCTCTACTGAAGAGAACTAGTTACACAATGGACTTGATACACCAGTATTGCAAGACATGTGAGACTTGATGATCCAATCTTTATCCTTACCTGGACCTTATTTTCTTCCTCTTTGGTTCTCTCATATATTTCCTCCTTTCTCTCTGTTTCCATACTTGTACTTCAATCCCCGTGTATGTGTTCTCCGTTCTTCTTTTTCCCTTTTCTTATTTTTGTTGTGGTTCTCTTTCCTGGTATGTAGCCCCTGTTTCCCTCCCTTTCTGATATCTATACACATTCTATTCCCTATTTGATTTAGTTTGTTTATTCCTTTCCACTGCTTTCATTTGTGGTTTATTTTGTGGATTATTATTTCATTTATTTTATTTTACAGTTTTATTTTTATTTTATTTATAGTATTATTATCATTCCATTTTTTTATTTTTCTTTATCTCAGTCATACATCTGTCTTGTATTTTTTCTTCTTTTTTATATATTTTCTATTTCTTGCAGTACCATCTCTTTATTTTCATTTTCCATTTCTATACCACCTTTGATCCTATAACATGTTTCTAATTTGTTCTCTTTAGTTATGCTCTGCTACTATGGATTTATTTGAGCACGCTTTACCTATGTACTTATTTCAGGTGCTGACAGTTCATTAGTCACTCTACATGGACCTGATGCTAGTACAGCAGTGTCTGACCTATCTGTGGTGTAGAAGATACCATATGTGCAGTCAACAAGAGGCGAATTATGTTACTCCACAATAGTGTGGGGTCATTATTCACTATACTCTTGGGTGCTTGCCAAGGCGTCCAGCCGGCATCATGATTCCTTCACTGGAACTGTTAGATTACAGAATGCCACTCGCTATTTGCGTCTGGTTGCCTAGGCAACCATTCACTCTGTGAGGCTCGGTCGGCGGTATGATGTCATCATACTGAGCCGAGTGGTGTAAGCGTCTAGGGCACAGGATACGCCATTCCTGATCGGACAAATTATAATATATAAGGTATATAATCCTCACCTCACATAAAGTATGGCCATCTATATGTGTAAGGATGGCCTTGTGATTATATAGGACTTTACGATCACAAACCGGGTTCTAACCCGGGGCTGCAGCACTGTATTCCTGTCATCAGTATTAGATTTGGTTATTCTGACAAGGCGTGTTATGTCTATTAGATTATGTTTTGCCCCAATTATGACTGGTCTCATTCATTACTTGATCTGTATCCATTAGGCTGGCTCTATAACAAAATCACAGTGCACTATGTATTAATGTGCACAATGTATAATGCGCACACTTCACAACACTACATTCATTAACAATATGGGTTAGGGGACACACTGGTACTTGTAACACATGTAGATTTTAATTAGTTTTTGCACTTGTAACATATTTTACCATGTCACTTGTATCAACATGTTTTGGATGTGCCTACTTTGATATTTACTCTGATATTTACTATATGTATTTGACAGCTTCACTTAGAATGTACTGATTGTATGTTGAGCAGCTAATAACATTTGTATTACTGTGGAATTCACCAAGGATTCCTTTGTTGTTTAGGATCACTATAGTAACCATTTTTGGCGCAATTTCACTGGGGGAGGGGTTTGTTTGTTTGGCTATATATTTTCATTAATTGTTGGTTTGTGTTTGCCTGAGGAAGGGGAGTGTGTCCCCGAAATGTCACGCTTGATCAAATAAACTTTTTTTGATTAAAAGACCAGTGAGTGCCTTCCTTCATCCTGTATATATATATATATATATATATATATATATATATATATATATATATATATATACACACACATTCAGTTACACTTCCTGCAATAGTAATGCTGTAGAATTAAGAGCAAAATAAAGCACAATTTGTATAAAATTATAAATGGTTTCAATAGACTATTATAAGTTATTTAAAAAATTGCCTTTAAAAGTCACTATATGCAGTATATCTACACTGCATAACAATTGTGTTTCCCTTAGAATCACTGTGGTTGAATAACGCAAATAAACACAGTCATTTTAACTAAACCCTAGACAATTAAAAACAAAATGTATGCTTACCTGACAATTAAACCCTAGACAATTAAAAACAAAATGTATGCTTACTTCTTTCTTTCTGGATTTGGAGAGTCCATGACGTCATTCAATTACTTGTGGGAATATCACTCCTGGCCAGCAGGAGGAGGCAAAGAGCACCACAGCAAAGCTGTTAAGTGTCACTCCCCTTCCCATAATCTCCAGTCATTTGACTGAAGGGAAATGGAAAAGCAATAACAAAAAGGTGTAGAGGTGCCTGAGGTTTAGTAAAAAATAACTGTCTTAATAAAGGGTGAGGTTGTGGACTCTCCATATCCGGAAAGAAAGAAATTTAACAGGTAAGCATACATTGTAATTTCTTTCCTAAGATATGGAGAGTCCACAATGTTATTCAATTACTAGTGGCAACTAATACCCAAGCTAGAGGACACAGAATGAACAGGGAGGGAGAACAAGACAGGCAGAATTAAACATAAGGCACCACCGCTTAAATAACCTTTCTCCCTAAAGAGGCCTCAGCCGAGGCAAAAGTATAAAATTTGGAAAAAGTATGCAGAGAGGACCAAATTGCAGCCTTGCAAATCTGTTCCACAGAAGCTTCATTTTTGAAAGCCAAAGAAGAGGAGACAGCCCTAGTGGAATGAGCTGTAATTCTGTAAGGAGGCTGCTGTCCAGCAGTCTCATAAGCAAAACAAATCATACTTCTCAACCAGAGGGAAAGAGAAGTAGAAGAAGCCTTCTGACCCTTATGCTTTCCTGAGAAACAAACAGGGCAGAAGACTGGTGAAAATCCTTAGTCGCCTGTAGGTAGAATTTTAAAGCACGTACAACATCCAAGTTGTGCAACAGACGTTCTTTATGAGAAGAAGGATTTGGACAGAGAGTAGGGACAAAAATTTCTGATTAATATTCCTATCCGAAACTACTTTAGGAAGAAACCCCAATTTAGTACGAAGAACCGCCTTATCCACATGAAAGATAAGGTAAGGCGAATCACACTGCAAAGCCGAGAGTTTCGAAACTCTCCGAGCAGAAGAGATAGCAATAAGAAACAAAACCTTCCAAGATAGCAACTTAATATCTATGGAATGCATTGACTCAAACGGAGCCTGCTGCAGAACTTTAAGAACAAGATTAAGGCTCCAAGGAGGAGCAACAGGTTTAAACAAAGGCTTTATTCTGAGCAGGGCCTGACAAAAAAGATTGAACATCTGGCCAGACGCTTGTTTAACAAAATAGATAATGCAGAAATCTCAAAGAACTGACTGACAACCCTTGCTCCAGACCTTCCTTGAGAAAAGACAAAATTCTAGGAATCCTGACCCTACTCCAAGAGTAGCCCTTAGATTCACACCAATAAAGGTATTTACGCCATACCTTATGGTAAATTTTTCAAGTAACAGGATTGCGAGCCTGGATCATGGTCTCAATGACCGTCTCCGAAAATCCACGCTAGAATTACCGTTGCTCTTTCTTGTTTGATACAAGCACAAATGGAGGAAACAGGTATGCTAGATCGAAATCCCAAGGAACCACCAGAGCATCTATCAGAGTGGCCTGAGGATCTCTTGACCTTGGACCGTACCTTGGAAGCTTGGCATTCTGCCGAGATGCCATCAGATCCAACTTCAGCATCGCCCATTTGAGGGTTAACCTAGAGAACACCTCTAGATGGAGAGCCCACTCCCCAGGATTAAATGTCTGTATGCTCAGGAAATCCGCTTCCCAGTTGTTTATTCCTGGAATGTGGACGGCAGATGGACAACAATTGTGAGCTTCCACCCATTGAATAATCCGTACCACCTCCTTCATGGCTAAGGAACTCTGAGTTCCTCCCTGGAGGTCGACGTAAGCCTGAGGTGATGTTGTCCAACTGAAACCTGATAAACCGGGCTAAAGACAATTGAGGCCAAGCCATCAGAGCATTGTAAATCACTCTCAACTCCAAGATGTTTATTGGGGAGAGAAGACTCATTTCGCGTCCATAGTCCCTGCAATTTTAATGAGTCCCAGACTGCTCCCAAGCCTAGCAGGCTGGTGTCCATGGTCATAATCACCCAGGAAGGTCTCCGGAAGCATGTGCCCTGAGAAAGCCACCACGGGGAGAGTCTCTTGTCGACTGGTCTAGATCTATCCTCTGAGACAGATCCCAATGGTCTCCGTTCCATCGTCTGAGCATGCATAATTGCAGAGCTCTCAAATGGAGTCAAGCAAAGGGAATGATGTCCATGGAATCAACCATCAGACCAATTACCTCCATACATTGAGCCACTGAACAGTAGACTGAAGAGAGAGGCAAGAGGAGAGAATTTTGGATTTTCTGACCTCCGTCAGAAAAACTTTCATAGATAGGGAATCTATTATGGGCCCTAAGAAAACCACCCTTGTAGCTGGAACAAGGGAACTCTTCCAGATTCACTTTCCAACCATGGAAACGAAGAAAAGACAACAAGATCTCTGCATGAGAGTTTGCTTGTTGAAAAGATGGTGCCTGAACCAATATGTTGTCAGGTATGGCGCCACTGCAATTCCCCGAGACCTGATCACTGCCAAGAGAGCCCCCAGAAACTTTGAGAAAATTATGGGAGCTATGGCAAGACCAAACGGAAGAGCCACAAACTGAAAGTGTTTGTCTTGAAAGGCGAATCTCAGGAATTTGTGATGATCCCTGTGGATGGGAACATGAAAATACGTGTCCTTCAGGTCTATGATTGTCATGAGCTGACCCTCTTTGACCAAAGGAAGAATGGAATGAATGGTTTCCATTTTGAAGGACGGTACCCTGAGAAACTTGTTTAGGCACTTTAGGTCTAAAATGGGTCAAAAAGATCCCTCTTTTTTGGGAACCACAAACAGATTTGAATAGAATCCTAGACCCTGTTCCATTACTGGAACTGGAACAATCGCTCACAGGGAGGAAAGGTCTTTAACACAGTTCAAGAATGCCTCTCTTTTTACCTGGTCTGCAGATAATCTTGAGAGGTGGAATCTGCCCCTGGGAGGGAAAGTTTTGAATTCTATTTTGTAACCCTGAGATACTATGTCCACAGCCCAAGGATCTGGGACATCTCGTCTCCAAACTTGACAAAACAGGTAAAGTCTGCCCCCCACTTGCTCTGATCCCAGATTGGGGGCAGACCCTTCATGCTGACTTAGACTCAGCTGAGGGTTTCTTTGATTGCTTCCACTTATTCCATGACTGATTAGGCTTCCAAGAAGACTTGGACTGCTCCTGTTTGGAAGAGGGAGAGGAAGACTTTTGACCTTTGAAGTTAGGAAAGGAATGAAAATTACTTTGGCGTCCTTTGACTCTGTTCTTCTTGTCTTGTGGTAGAAAATACCTTCTTCCACCCGTAATATCAGAAATTATTTCTGCCAGACCAGGTCCGAACAAGGTCTTACTCTTGTAAGGAAGTGCCAGAAGTTTGGACTTAAAGGTAACATCAGCTGACCAAAATTTTAGACACAATGCCCTGTGGGCTAGGACAGTGAAGCCAGACATTTTGGCTCCCAGTCTAATAACTTGTATGTTAGCATGAGAAATAAAGGAATTGGCTAGTTTGAGAGCCTTAATTCTATTGTGTATCTCCTCCAACAGAGTCTTTACTAAAATTGATTCAGACAAGGCGTTGCACCAATAAGATGCCACACTTGCTACTGTGGCAATACAAACTGCAGGTTGCCATTGAAGACCTTGATGAACATACATCTTCTTCAAATAAGCTTCCTGCTTTTTGTCCATGGGAACCTTAAAGGAGCACCTATCCTCTATAGGGATCGTAGTTCTCTTAGCCAGAGTAGAAATGGCCCCTTCTACTTTAGGCACCGTGCCCCAAGAATCTTTCATGGAGTCAGCAACAGGAAACATCTTTTTAAATACAGAAGATGGGAAGAAAGGAATCACTGGCTTCTCCCATTCCTGTCTGGGTTAGGAAAAACTTCCACAGAGGAAGGAACATCATAGTATTTATTAAATTTACTAGACTTCTTAGGGTTGACAACGGCAGAAGTATCGGAGTCGTCCAAAGTAGCCAATACCTCTTTTAACAGTACACAAAGGTGTTCAAGCTTAAATCTGAAGTTTACTTCTTCAGTATCAGATAAAGGAATAATACTGTCAGAATCTGAGATTTTACCCTCAGAGGCTACCAAAGTATCCTCCTCATCAGACTTATGAGGGAGGGAAACCTGCTTAGCAGTAGGTGGAACAGAAACTGTACTATCTGAATGTCTAATTTTCTTCTTGCATTTTTCCAACATAGGAAAAGCAGATAATGCCACAGATACTGCAGAAAATACCTGTGCAGAAAAATCTGCAGGCAAATAAACTCCTCAAGGAGGATGAGAAGAACTGCAGGGCACTGTATGTGATGCCATAGAGGCTTGGGACGTTTGAGGAGAAAGCTGTGACATTGCCTGAACAGCATCATCCTGAGAGACACTGGGCTCCGAGGGCAACAATTTATCTTTAATTTGAAGTATTCTAGCTAAGCATGCAGCACAGAATTGCATAGGCAAAACAATTTGTGCCTCAAGGCATAACAAGTATTTGTCAAAAGACACAGAGTTTTGGTCCATGTCTATAATACTAAATAAAAAAATTCCCCAAATTGTAGAATTTTTTTAAATACACTGTCACTTTAAGAATTTTTAATACCACAGCCGCTTAACGTTATGCAAAAATTCTTCAAAATAATAAACCAATCAGTCCTCCTACACCTCAGACAGGCTGAGGTGCCTTACCGTAACACTTATACACAATTTGGCTGCCAGAAGTCTCTAAAACGATCATATAGTAGATCGACACTGAAGAGACTGAAATTAAATGACGCCGCTCCGCTCCGTGAATATTCAACAGCAGAGAGAATTCACATGACCGGCAGAGAAAAGAAACTATGCAGCAAGTAAAAGGTGCGCCTTTTCCTCTGCCTACAACACTGGAGCTTAATTTAAAGAAATGCTCAAGCAGTCTGTCAGTTAGCCTATTCTAGCTAAGTAAACAAAGAAAATCAACTGCCACATTTTAAGTTTATACATAAATCCCTGTATAAAACATAGCCACACACATACTAATAAAGTATTTCAACAAAATTAGCCCAAAAAGGAAAAACGTCCCAATAAATGGAAGATTAACCCCTAGTCTCATCATACATAATGTGCCTGCCCACTGCTAAAGAAAATCAAGTATAAAGGATTTTAAAAATGTCCCCATCTACTGCATATGACATATTCTTCTGAAGTGCAAGTCTCCAAGACCTAGAAGACAAAGGCTTTGAAGCCGAAACGCGTAGATACCAGAGTACCTTCATACGGATTTGCAAGACACGAGAGGAGCGCTTCTAACCAACATCACAGGAAGGGTAACCCACTTAAACCCACCTTAACTGAAATTGTTCATCTGGCGGCACACTAAACCGCACTTATCATCAAACAGTTGCATTGGTAACTGTCCCACATCTTTTGCAACTGTAACCTTTGACATCACAGCAATCGGATTGGTCACTGACTGACAAAAAATAAACAAAGGGAAAAGAACAGCTGACTGAAGCGGCAAAAAGATTCTACACCTGACGGATAAAAACCATCCATACTTAAGACATCATCAGGGAACATCAAGTTTCTAGGAGCTCGATCAGTCACTGACCGACAACAACAAAAAAGAACAAGAAATAGAGCGGTCACGGGAACCGTACAAAATATTCACGTCAGTGTGAACTTCAACGCCAAGACAACCACGAGAAAAAAACACTGCCTGTGCTTATCTGCAGAAGGCTGATTTCCAACCGTAGTAAGAATCATACAGCGGCATATATTTAACCGCCAGAGAAAACACAAAACCACAACTTACTAAGCAAGCTTAGTTACCCAAGGAAGTCAAATAGCAGCATTTATTTAACCGCACCATTTTCCATCTAAGAAAGTGTTATCAAACAGATACACTTTAAGGTACTAGATCGCACAAATATAATTTAGTGTGACAGACATCACATATACCTGCCTAAATTGCACGTTTAAATTCAAACTTAAGCAAGAAATCAGAAACTATAAATCTGAACTTTACACAAAGCATTGTTTTAACAATTGTAAAAGATTTCATGTTCAAATGTATACTGTGAAAATAAGCAGCTTTTAACATTTTATTTACTTTTAAGTATTTTATATATCACTACTAGACACCGGTGTCAATATAACAATTTGCAAGTATATATATATATATATATTTTTTATGATCTAATAAAACTGTACTAACTATATCCAGCATATTGGCTTTTATTTATATTTAAGGAGTATATATTTAAGGAGTATATTATTAATACCAAGTAACATAAGCAGAATATTCACAAAATTTAGTATTTAAGGTATAGCGAAAAATAACAATAAACCCAACATATCACATGTAGGATATCACAAATTGTGTCATATAGCAATCACAGCGATACTCGCTGAACAGAGAACAATTTAATATAAATAATAGAATAACAGTTCTGACAACACTAAGCAAAACCAATT
Source organism: Bombina bombina (assembly GCF_027579735.1). NCBI lineage: Eukaryota > Metazoa > Chordata > Amphibia > Anura > Bombinatoridae > Bombina > Bombina bombina. The sequence goes on along the minus strand of NC_069505.1, from coordinate 82,277,759 downwards.
TTTCACACACAGGGAATTAGCAATCGTTTGCGCCACCTATTCTCACCACAGCTCATTTCTAGAAGACAAAAGCATTTACCTGCAGTCTAGCTGTTCGGCAGGAAGATAATCTCACAAGTCGTGAAAGGACACATACTCCTTAAAGAGACCTGTAGAAAAAAAAACAGAGTAACCAACTCTGGCTTTCTGTACCATGCTCAGCAATGTGTTAGGAAACAAAGTAAGGACTACCTCACAACTTCTGAACTGCTTAAAAGCCACCACTACTCTAATGAAGAGATTGACGTGGACTCAGCTAAACCCAAATCCTTGCTTGCAGGGAAAATTACCCGAAAAAGGAATTCATTTCTTGAGACACCAAACTTCACCTCCTCCATTGACAGAGGCAAAGAGAATGACTGGGGATTATGGGTAGGGGAGTTACACTTAACAGCTTTGCTGTGGTGCTCGTTGCCTCCTCTTGCTACCCAGGAGTGATATTCCCACTAGTAATTGATTGACATCGTTGAATCTCAATATCTTAGGAAAGAAATAAAATTGAAGAATCTGTGTTCATGTCACCAATCACTTTTTCCTCTGTATGGTGGCAGCTATTGGCATGCAGTTATGTATTTGTGATTTCATATATCCAAAAATATACTTTCCAACAAAACTTTCTAGGTTATTATTTGAAACTTTATTTTATTTTATGGTACGTTTATTTACACATATTCAATATTTTAGTAGTAGAAATAGTGCCTTTTTAACAGTAAATGTACAATAAAGTCACTTTTTATTTTGTGTTTATATTTGTTCAGTTTATATCCTGAGATACAATTTTTTTAAATCATCTGGGTTATAATTGCATTGCTTGACAATCTATGGCTGCAAAACACACACAGAGATATTCATTGTTAAACCCTGACATTAAAGTGCTTCTACCACTGGATTTGATCAAGGAATTTCTTAGACATTCTGCAATTTTTGGGGTATCCTCAGTATCAGAGATGAAAATCTGAACTATATTAATTCTTTTGGAGTTATTAAGGGCCCCATGTACTAAAGGCTGGTGCAGACAAGATTCAGGACTTCGGCTAGATTAGAAGTGGAGTGCAAATTTATTGTGTAATGTGTGAATTCGGTAGCAGTTAGCACTCAGAAAATAAACCAGAGATCAGATCTCTGGTTAATTTTCTAAAAGTGCCCCAAAATGTTTGGTTTTTAATAAAAAAAATACTCACTAGGCAGTTTTAAGGGGTTAAAAATTGGCGGTGTGGGGCACTGGAAAGTGCCTTTAATTGCGGTCTACGAGAAGTGTGTGTTCCCTGTAAATATATATATATATGTATATGCTTATATACATAAATATTTATGTGTTAATATGTGTATATACATATATAAAACACATAAATATATATGTATATATTTATATATATTTAAAATTGCTGCCCATCGCTGCGCTACTTACCCCCTTCGCTGTGCTAATATTCTGTGCTGTGTATGCTGGCATCAGAACGGGGCTCCTATTGGAGCCTATGGAAGCGCACTCTTGTGAGCAAATTGCTTCCGTGCAATGCAAACGCGAGGTCGAGTTCGAATTCCACCTAACTCGTAATACCAGCACACATTAGTGTGCACTGGTATTACTCAGCTGAGAGCAAATATTTTGCCCTCAACTGGTAATCTGGCCCTTCGTGTGTAATGCCACCCCCTCCTCTCTTGCAAGCAAAGGGCCTTTCATTCATTCATTCTGAATGATCATGCTGGGTGTGATTTATATTTACCAACTCAGAGGTGGCAGGAGTATAAGTCTTTGGACCACCGCTTCTTACATCGTGGAAAGAAGGCATGCATGTGTGAGCTTACCCCACAAGGATTCAAAAGCAACATACACTGCTTAGTAAATTGAGCCCTAATTGTTAAAAAAGGTTACTTTTTCCTTATTCTAAACATTAAAAATAATTAGCCAAACCTACAGCAGTAGACTACACACACACTACAAGTACTACACATACACATGCACACTTGACGCATCGCACAAACACTAGCCCCTCTATACACACACAGTAAAAGCACACTACACACTTGGCAAATATATTAAACCACACAAACACATAGCACACAAGCTGTACAAACCCACACATTTCTCACTTTTTTTAAAAAAAACCCAATAAATCCTGGGATATTCATTGCCAAAAAACGTATGTTCTCAATTATTATTTTTTTACTTTACACTCTGACACTTCTACATGCTTATTTTACAGTATCGGGCGTACTGTTGCTTGTGCAATATGATAACAATCAACTTTACTATGTTCAAGTTAATTTACTCACTTATTACAGTAAAATTTTGACACATGATGCATAATACGCGTCAAGACAAATATTAAGAACAATTGCAATTTGTACTGAACTATATTTTACCATATGTACATAGAAAGTTTCCCACATGAATCAAACCTACAGAAACACAATATAAAGCACATGTGAGGTTAACTTGGGGGGAAAAAAGGTATTACATTGAAATGCATCTGTTTTCTGCCAATTATGTATGGCCATAAACACTCATATTTCAGTTTATAAAATCTCTGCCAACTTGTGGTAAAGTAACATTTCAATTCAGATTAAGTCCTCATGTAATTTACAACCGGAATAGGCAAATAACATAGTAACTTAGTAGATGACCCTTAGGTAGAATATTTTAAATGTTTTACTTAAACCACATTATTTTAACTTGGTTGTCCTTTTAGTCTCTCTTATTAATAGATGTGTAAAATAAGATGTGTAAAGGACATTGCAAGTTAACATTTTCTAACGTAATAAATCATCATTATATATTCACTAATTCATTGTTAACAAGCATTGCTGCACCTTTCTAAGGCCCCGAAATTCAAAGCATTGACAGACCATCGAGAAACTACCTCACTGGCCTCGCAGTCCGATGGTCTGTCGAGATATTCAAAGAAAAGAGGTGTGTCCAAGTAATGCCGGCGAGCAGCGATGTTTCTCTCATAGAAGTTAATGGGAGTGTGACATCATCGCCCACATCAACAACATTGCCGCTCATCTGCATTTTAATTTGGGGATGGAGGCCTATTTGAAGTGTGCTTACACGGTGCGAACAGTACATTCACTGAAACTGAAATTAGTTTCAGTGTATGCACACTTCAAATATTGCTGTGGGGACCTAAGTTTTACTACACCTACACTAATTAGCTCAGGCGATCTTGTCTCAGCAGCTGATAGCAGGTGAGACAAACATGGCCGCTACACTCCTCGCAACCTCCACTTGGCTGATGTGTCTGAATCAAAGTGCAGGCTACTCCCATACCCATTAGCATACCCGCTAACTCCTCCTAAACGCCTATAACTACTTCAGTACTAAGCTACAGTTCCCTTGCTCCGCCGCGCTACCTCCCACTGACCAGCTATACCTACATCACAGCTCACCTAACTCCCCCTGCATCAACGAGCTAAGTCCCTAATACTTATATGTCTAACCTACACTCCCCTGGAATGCCCCAGCTAACTCCTGCATATTGCCTACTGTCAGAAAATGCCTCAATATAATAAAGTATAATAAATAATAAACCTCCCCATTATAACTATAAAGCTATGTTGCTAAATTATAATCAATGTTTAAATACTATGTCACAGAGATGTGCTAAAAAGCTATGCAAATAATTTAAACATGACCCCTATCTGCCATAAACTAAAACTAACTGTAGAAGCTAAGGCTAAAATTTAAAATGATGCAGTGATATGAAGAATGCATATTGTTTAAATATTTGCATATAAATTAAAATGTAATTAATATGTTGCTTTTTTGTTTATTATTTGTTATTAAAGACAGTATAATTAACAGTATAGTTCTACATAACTGCATGTCTATTATGTACAAATATAATTTGATGCTACTGACTACTATAACATAAATATATATTAACATGTATATCTATGTTATCACTAAAAAGAAAAAAAACTAACATAAATACATATTAATGTATATGCAATACTTAAAGCATTATAAAATATACATGCATAACAGTTTAAATATTGAATATCAATGCAGGGCCTGACTACATTATATCTACACTGTTTGAAATAAAATGCATCATCATGTATACTGCATATTAGTTTAAGTATTGGATATATACATTAAAATGTAAATATTCTTGCTTGATTTTTTTTTTTTAAATATCAATATCTATTTAAAATAGATATTTATGTTATAAAAGACAGATGCATTATAATTATAGTATTACATAACTGCATGCCTCTTAGATAATTATACAATTGTAATACTAATACCTTTTGTAACAAAATTATAAATTTTAATATATATATTTATGCTTACAATAAAAAACCCAACAAGAAAAAAAAAATACATACTAATTCAGTCAAATGAATATGCATCATATATAAGAATATATCATATTTAATAAAATGTAGATAAATGCACTATTAACCCCTAAGCTGCCCTAACCTAATCACCTATTCAACCCCATACAGGTAAGAGAAGTGGTTTGGAGATTAAGGCCTAATAAATGGTAATTATCAATTATCACCTAATCAACCCCATACAGGTATTGGGGTGGTAAGGAGATTAAAGGGAAAGTATACACCAATTTTTATATAACTGCATGTAATAGACACTACTATAAACAATAATATGCACAGATGCCTCTATAAAAATCCTGTATAAAACGATTTAAAAACTTCCTTAGAAGCTCCCAGTTTAGCTCTGTTTAAAAGGTTTTCTGGAACACCCACTGAAAATGACTGTATAGGAAAAAGAGCAATCTCTCTCTAGTGTATAGAAAGGACTAATATATACTAGCTATCAATAATCACCAAATCAACCCTCATACAGGTATGGGGGGTGGTTTGAAGATTAAGGCCTAAACCGCCACCTCTCAATGTAAACTAGAACTACTCTAACACCTAACCCCCCTCTAAACTAAAACCCCTCTAAACTAAACCCCCTAAGTCACAATAAAAATAAACTACAACATCTAAAAACTATGATTATACCTAACACCAATCTACATGCCCCATAAAATAATAAACCCACCCAAAAACAAAACCCTAAACCCTAACATTAAAATAAATTACAATTTCCTTTTCAACTGACCTTGTATGGGACACTGTAGGGCCATAAAGTGATTTCAGCTCTTTTACATTAAAAAAATTAAATTATAACCCCCCTCACAATACAAGTAAACCCCACCCCCCAAAATAACAAAATCTACCTAAAAAAAATCTATCCTTGAAAAGTAAAAATACAAAAAGCCTTAAATAAAAAATAAAACCTAAAAAGAAACCTTACCGACCCCAAAAGTTGTACTCACAATTGAGAAATCTGGCTCCTCTTGATCCAATGTTGGGCCCTCTTCTTCCCGGTTCCTGGAGCCGGGTGCCTCTTTCGCTCTGCATCTTCTTTTCTTCGTCTCTCTTCGTGGAGCCCTCGTCTTCATGTGCTCACCACCGCACACTGAAATTGCAGAAGCTCAGAACCCATATATACAGGGGTATCACTTAATCCTGATTGGCTGATTTAAATCACCCAATATAAAAAACTTGTTGGGAGTACTTCAGTTTAAGGGTAATAGGATTAGTGATTAGGCACAGCAGTTCTATTGAAAATGATCCTTTGCTATACATCGCCAATAAGGGCGGCGATGCTGGGTGTTATTTATAGCTGCATCGCTGACCAATGGCATGTATAGTAAACCCTTTCGGTGATGACGCTATGTCGGGAGCTTGCAATATTTCTAAAGGCTCGCTCGACATAGCGGCGGATTCTTTGGAATATTTTGCCGCCTTGTAGCACTTTTGATCATTGGGGGCCCAGTCTTAAAATAATTATATGTTTGTTTTTTTGTTAGTTTAATAGCAATAACAGATTATCAGGGCAATTTCTAGAGAAAATGGCTCACAGGGCTAAATTCCACAAAATCACCAAATTGTACAGGGCTTGTTAATCATCCCAGTCAAATCAGTCCAAAATTATTTAATTTTGCCAAGTTACAGGTGTTGGAGAGTTTAGGAAGCAGCATTCATAAGAATAGCACCAAGAGGGTCAAAAGCTGAAATTGCTTGTATATGACTCCATTAAATTTAGTCAAACAGTATCAGGGTTACTACTACTCCTGCAATTTCTTTTCCTCCTCTGTCTGCGAATCTCTTCAAAACATTCCTGCATATGCATTTCGTGCACAACGCACCGCACTTGATCACTGCTTAATAGGATGCTCCATGTCATAGACAAACAGTATATACAATTCTTACAAATGTCAACAGCTGAGCCTTTAGGTGTTAACCCTCTGTGGAATAGGGAAAATGATACTAAAAATATATCCTCTCATCTAATACCTAAGTATCTCTCTTACTCTTAATATTAATGCATGTCTAGAGTAAAATTCTTAATTTAATAAAAAAAATCACATAATTTTCAATATCCAAACCTCCTGGTACCCTTGTCTGTAAATAAAAAAACAAAATTTATGCTTACCTGATAAATGTATTTCTTTCCAGGCATGGTGAGTCCACGATGTAATCAATTACTGTTGGAAATATCACTTCTGACCAGGAGGAGGAGGCAAAGAGCACCACAGTTAAACTGTTAAAGTATCACTTACCTTCCCACAAACCCCAGTCATTTGACCAAAGGTAATGGAGAAAAAAAGGAGTAAATACAAAGGTGTAGATGTGCCTGAAGTTTAGTAAAAAAAAAAAAAACAACTGGCAGGGTCTTGGACTCACCATATCCATAAATAAATAAATTTATCAGGTAAGCATACATTTTGTTTTCTTTCCCAAGATATGGTGAGTCCACTACGTCATCAATTACTGTTGGGAACCAATACCCAAGCTAGAAGACACAGATGACTAGGGAGGGACAAGACAGGCAGACCTAAACAGAAGGCACCACCGCTTGAAAAACTTTTCCTCCAAAAGAAATCTCGTCCTAGGCAAAAAATAAAATTTGGAAAAAGTATGCAAAGAAGACCAAGTTGCAGCCTTGCAAAACCGATCCACAGAAGCTTTATCTGTGAAAGCCTAAGAAGAAGAGACAGCCCTCGTGTAATGAGCCATAACTCTCTCAGGAGACTGCAGCCCCACTGTCAGGGTGCCAGGAATCAGACTGAGACGAGAAGTGCAAAAATAATCACACCTTTATTCATAGCAAAAAATAATAAAAAGTCCACAAGTCAAATAACAAGCCAGGAGTCAAAACCAGAGCTGGTAGTCAGACGAGCCGAGTCATGAGCCAAAGTGAATAGTCAGACGAGCCGGAATCAGGAACAAGGAAAACAGCAGAGTCATGAACAAGCCAGGGATCAGAAACCAGGAAGGACGTCAGGCAGCCAGGTAATACACAGGAACTCTCACAAACAGGTCTGAGACAACGCAAAGACAAAGCATACTGAACAGAGGCCCTTTAAATAATAAGTGATGACATTAAAATTTCTCAGACTGCATCCTGTCTCACATGGATGATGCACACCAGTCTGGCCATAAAAGGAAGTGTAGGAAATGAGCAGCATCCCCCACAATGCACCAGAGTCAGAAAGAGAGGTGAGTAAAATGGCTGCCAGCAGCACATGGCAAACAACAGGGAAAAAACCCTGACACCCACAGTCTGAAAGCAAATGAATTCAACTTCTCAACCAGAGAAAAGAGAAGTAGCAGTAGCTTTATGTTACAGAGAAAACAAACAAAAACAGAAGAAAAAATATTAAGCACGCACAACATCCAAACTGTGCACACACGTTCCTCAAGAGATAAGAATGAGGACACAGAGAGGGAACAACAGATTGCCAAACAATATTTCAACTTAGGATAAATAACCGTCTTATCCAAAATAAGATAAAGCAAATCACACTGCAAAGCCAAGAGTATCTAAACTCTCCAAGCAGAAAAAATGGCAAAACATTTTTTCCAAGATACAAATTTAAAATCTATGGAATGCTATGGCTTAAACTGAGCCTGCTGCAAAACCTTAAAACCAAGGTTAAAGCTCCAAGAAGAGCAACAGATTTAAAACACAGGCCTGATACTAATCAGGGTTTGACAAAAAGATTACAGGTCTGGCACATCCACCAAATAATAATGCAGAAATCTAACCCTTCATAGAAATGACTGACAAACCATTCCCGGAGAAAAGGCAAAACCCCTAGGTATCCTGACCCTACTTCCAAGAGTAGTCCTGGGATTCACACCAATCAGGGAATTTACGCCATACCTTATGGTAAAAGTTACCAGTAACAGGCTTGCGAGCCTGAATCATGGTCTCAAATACCGATTTAGAAAAATCATGCTTAGACAGAACTAAGCATTCAATCTCCAAGCAGAAAGCTCCAGAGAAAACAAAAGTTGGATGAAAGAATAGACCCTGAATTAGAAGGTCCTTCCTTAGGAACAACCACCAAGGTGGAAGAAATACATCTCTGCTAGGTCTGTATACCAGATCCTACGAGACTATGCAGGAACTATTAAAATACAGATCCTCACTCCCATTTCATACAAGAAATGACTCCTGGAAGGAAAGCAAACTGAGGAACAGGGATGTCAGACTGACATCCCAAGGAATCGCCAGGGTATTTAACAGATCAGCCTGCTGATCTCTTAACCTTTAAGGTAATTTGAAAACTTGGCATACCGCCATCTCCAACTCCAGCACCCCCCATTTGAGGGCTAACCTGGAGAACACCTCCGGGAGAAGCACCCACTCCCCGGGAGGAAAAATCTGACTGCTTAAGAAGTCCACTCCCGGTATTCACTCCTGAAATGTGAATAGTGGATAAACAACGATTGTAAGCATCTGCTCACTGAACAATCCACGCCAATCATGGCAAAGGAACTCTATATCGATCCCACCAAGGCATCAGCACATTGCAAATAACAAACCATTGTACTACAGTGGGAAGTATAAAACTGCAGAGCAGATAATAATAATAAAACATAGTGCAAAGCAATGAACGCTTAAAATAAAAAGTGAATAAAAAAAACAGCCTCAAGGAATGATTCCCACGCACAGGGAATAAACCCACATGTCTCACACATAAATCAGTGCCTGCCACTGCCTAATAAAATTCTTTGCCAAAGGATTATATTACTCCCACAATAAATATTGCAGGCAATCTTTTAAGTTTCCCAGTGCTAGTCTCCCAACTTATAAGAACTAAAGCACGTACCTGCATCTAGCCGCCCGGAAGGAGGACAGCCTACCTGGTGTGAGAAGATGCCACTCCTCACAGAGACCTGTAGAAAAAAGAAAGGACAGAGTAAACCTACTCTGGCTTTCTATACTAGAGCAGCAGAAATGTTAGGAAAACACAGCAAGGCCCACCTCACATGTTCCTAACTGATTGAAAGCTACCACAGCCCTACTGAAGAGACTAAAGTGAAGTAAAATCTTGATTGAAGAAAAATCTTTACAGACACCAAACTTCACCTCCTCTTTGCACTGAAGGCAGAAAAAATGACTGGGGTTTGTGGGAAGGGAAGTGATACTTAAACAGTTTAACTGTGGTGCTCTTTGCCTCCTCCTGCTGGCCAGGAGTGATGTTCCCAACAGTAATTGATGACGTTGTGGACTCACCATATCTTAGGAAAGAACTCACTCTTTAACACCCCACCTGGTCAACATGGGCAGAACTCACTCTTTATCGCCCCACCTGGTCAACACAGGAACATGTGCTTTTATTAATGTTGTATCATATGAGTGATAAACATTAAAATGTTTTGCTGCTGAAGTTTTACTGAAGTATCCCCTACCGTTCTAGGGGCCCGATCTGATATGCAGCGTCGCCCGCAGAAGCCGGCGACGCCAAATTTTGCACTGGTTTGGTATCACATATATGGCGTAATTTATCTTACTGGTAACTTTGTATTTATTTTAACTAGGTACAATAGCTATTAAATAGTTAATAACTATTTAATAGCTACCTAGTTAAAATAATTACCAAATTACCTGTAAAATAAATTCTAACCTAAGTTACCATTACACCTAACACTACCCTATCAATAAATTAATTAAATAAACTACAATTATCTCAACTAAAATAAAGTTAAATACACTAATCTATATTACAAAAAACAAACAAACACTAAATTACAAAAAATAAAAAAAGATTACAAGAATTTTAAGCTAATTACACCTAATCTAAGCCCCCTAATAAAATAACAAAGCCCCCCAAAATAATACAATTTCCCTACCCTAAACTAAATTAAAAAAGTAATCAGCTCTATTACCAGCCCTTAAAAGGGCCTTTTGCGGGGCATTGCCCCAAAGTAATCAGCTCTTTTACCTGTAAAAAATAAGAACAACCCCCCATTACAACCCACCACCCACACACCCCTACTCTAAAACCCACCCGATCCCCCCTTAAAAAAACCTAAGTCTAACCCCCAAGTGGTCCTTACCTGTCCTGAAGACCGGCGGAGAAGTCTTCTTCCAGGCGGCGACCTCTTCTTCCAGGAACCAGCCAGCGCGGAGTGGAGGAGTTGAAGACCGATGACCACGGAGCTGAAGACCGTCCTCTCTGGAACTGAAGACCGGCGATGCTGGAGCTGAAGATCAGCGACGCTGGAACTGAAGACCGGAGCCATGGAGCGTGGAGGATCCTCTTCATATGATCTCCGCCGTACACTGAATAGGAATTCAAGGTACGCAATTAAAAATGGCGTCCCTTAAATTCCTATTGGCTGATTTGCGCCTTCAAATTCAAATCAGCCAATCGGATGAGAGCTACTTTAATTCTATTGGCTGATTTGAATAGCCAATAGAATAAGAGCTACTGTAATTCTATTGGCTGATTAGAATAGATTAGTGTATTTAACTTTATTTTAGTTGAGATAATTGTAGTTTATTTAATTAATTTATTGATAGGGTAGTGTTAGGTGTAATGGTAACTTAGGTTAGAATTTATTTTACAGGTAATTTGGTAATTATTTTAACTAGGTGGTGGCGGGGTAGGGGGCTCACATTAGGGGGTAATAATTTTAATATAGGTGGCGGCGGTGTAGGGGGATCACATTAGGGGGTAAGACATTTAATGTAGCTGGCGGCGGTGTAGGGGGATCACATTAGGGGGTAAGACATTTAATGTAGCTGGCGGCGGTGTAGTGGGGTCAGATTAGGGGGTAAGACATTTAATGTAGCTGGCGGCGGGGTCCGGGAGCGGCGGTTTAGGGGTTAATATATTTATTATTAGGAGTGAGAGGGGGGATTGCGGATAGAGGGGTATATACGTGTCGGGTTATTTTTGGGAGGCGTGTAACGGGAGATTTTATACTTTAGTTAGTTTTTTTATGCGGCGGCAGTTTCTAAAGTGCCGTAAGTCACTGGCGACTCCAGAAATTTGTACTTACACTGATTTCTGGACATCGCTAGTTTGTCCGACTTACGGCACTTTAGCAACTGCCGGCACCGTATATGTGATAGCTCACTGTGCGAGCTGAAACTACGGGCAGCGCAGGTTTCCACGCTTGCGCCGAAACCTGCGCCTTATATTGGATTGCGCCCCAGATCATTTAGAAATAAAATTACAGCCACCTACAATAAACCTCTTCAGAATGTGGTCTGTAAATAAAATGGGTAGGCTTTATCTTATAAAATATTACACACTTTGTTATATTCTAGAATGTATGTGATTATAAATTTAAGCCTGTTCCTACCAATCTTATTATCCATCTCATGGCTGTTACGCTTCCCTAGCAAATCTGTCAACATTCTATCTATTTATTGTTTTGTATTTACCAGCTAGACTTTCATTAGTTTTCGGATAAATGCAAATTCATACTAAAAATGCACCAACTAAAATTAAAGAAAACGAAAAACACTGATGAAAGCTGGGGGAAAAACTGTTACCACCGGATAGGAGGACTCCTCTTTCTCCCAAATGAAAATAGAAAAAAAAAAAATTTCCTTTATTTTTTTTAACAGTTTAATACTTACCTTAATGAGCTGGAGAAAGTGCTAACCTGATCTTCTTCTTGCCAGCGGCCTGGCCATGCTAGCAGAAGGTTAGTGCAGGTCTTGGGAACCAAGAGCATTAAGCCTCCTGACAGCAGGTCCAGGACTCTGGAAAGAAGAGGATTGGGTTAGCGCGCTCTCCAGAGCACATTAAGGTAAGTTGCAGGTGAACTTTTCACCGGTAGCTTCAAAACATTTACATATGTTTAACAGAAAAAAAATTTAAATATTTGACAAAAATTCGATTTTAGTTTTGTTTTAAAACAAATGAAAACTCAATAGTGCAGGCAATAAATATTCGGGCAACCAAATTTCCTTGAATATCTCAAAGAAAAATTTGGTACAAAACAAAATTTACTGGGTTGCCCATGTCTATTACCTGCAACCTCCTTGCATAAATCCTCACCCCCTATTTCTCAATCAAGTAATTTGCCTTCTCCTGATATGTAGATTCTTCAAACAAAACCTAAATCCTAATCAGTTGCCCCTTAGGGATAGCCCGTCTTACATGTTTGGAGTGGATCTATAATTCAAAATGGTATTACCTGCAGATTCCTTATGAAAAAATCTCTGTACAAATCTCCTTACTCTGAACATCCACCACCAAAATCATTTCCAAGAAATGTATTGTCTGTTCATGATGTTCTGCCACAAAACTTAGATTAAGTGTGTTACTATTTATATACCTCTAAAACTCAAACTTTGCCCCCATTACTGCTCCTTGTACCTGTAAAAAAATAATGTGTGAGTAAATATTCCAAAGCTGACATTAAGAGATACTCTATTGGATCCACAAATTATGCACACTTATGCCAGATGGATTCAATTCTGAAAATGATCTCATTAATTTTTGGGAAACCTAAGTGTATAATGTACATATCTTTTGAAATGTATTGGAAGAAGTATATAGGTTGTACTTTTTTAATAAGTAAGGTTTTCTAATTAATTGTATATTTTTGCATTTGCATCTGGGTGGCTAAATTGCCATGTACATTAATCAATTTACTGTATCTATTTACAGGTATAGACTGTGGATTAATTATTGCTAGCATTTATATTTCACTATAGTAATTCTCTCTCATTACCACCTATTTGCACTTGTTTATTTATACATGCATAATTTTTTTGTTTCCTATGTAAATATTTAATTTTGTTTATTATTCTTTTGCATATTTAACACATATGAATTAGAATGTTCTTTTTATAAATGAAATTGATTTGATCTTAGTTTTCTAAGTGTGGTTTCTATTACTGTATTGTTAGCGGTTCCCCTTCAATAAGGTAATTAAGGTAAAAGAGGATGTGTTGTTTTATTAACCAATGGGTTACTTGTAACGTATATATGAATGTAACACTTGAAAGCAATTATGGTCTATGATTACGGCTGTATTTTGCGAAACGCGTAAGACCGGCTTTTCTGCTCTTCCCTTTTACCCTGATGCCCATGTATTTTTAAGTCTACAATTTTTTATTCTTGGATCCTCTGTTTTGGATTTTTTTTCTATTTTCATTTAGGAGAAAGAGGAGTCCTCCTATCCGGTGGTAACAGTTTTTCCCCCAGCTTTGAGATCCGATCCCTAAAGGAGTCATGAACTGAGCAGGCATGCAGCGGTCAGACATAGAGGCGTAGCAGGCGCAAGTAACATGGGTACCTGACGTCACCCGGAAGTGCTACGGAACTACATGCTGGTTTGGACGCCGCGGATGAGTGGATGCACCGTCGCAGGTGATAACCACGGAAAGTAAAGCGGAGACGAGGGTGAGTCGAATCTATACCCGTATGTGAATGGGGTAAGGTCTGGTGGCCAAATATCATGGAGCCCCTGACGGATGTACATTTGCTGGCCTTCCTTGGAGTGGTGAGTCAGTTGAACCCTTGACGCTGCTATGCTGTTTCATATTCGCTATGTGCCTATCTACACTGATGGTGTGTGTATGCTTGATACCTATGGGACGTGCTGTGCATCTTGCTGCTTATTTTCGACATATGGACTGCACTTATTTTTCATAATTAAGAGATACGTAGTACTGCTTTCATAGTCCATTTATCTAGCCAAGAAAAATTCAATGACTCTCAAACCTAATTTGTACTAATGGTTGAAGGAAAGCATCTACAACATCCAATAGTGGTTAATTCAAAGAACTACTATCAGGCATCTGGGAGGTTTCTAAATGCTTTTGTGAACCTTTGGCAAAAAGTGGAATATTGAAGTTATTGGTGCAACTGGAATCAAATAATTCCCTACACTATCAGAAATCAAATTGTGTTCCCTGGCATAGAACACCAAATCGCTCAATACCTCCTTAAAGGCTACACTTGCCTTATGATCCAATTTCACAAACACTATGAGAGATCCTCCTCCATATAATGTTCCCTGTCCATTGGAGCTATGTTACCTCCCTTATCCAAGGCCTTAATCACTATTTCTGTATTAGCTTTAAGTCTTGTAATGCCTTTTTCTGTTGTTGATTTATATTGAATGAATATACATCTTTTTGAGTCTGTTTATGTGCCACTAACTGTCTTAACTTCTCCTTTACAGTATGTTGGAACACTTCTATCACATTATTCCTGGGGTGAAGTAGATACAATTTGGTTTTATTATTATGTACTGATCTATATTTCACTAATTAATTTGAGTTCCCTATAGACCTCTCATGACGTATCAAGCAAAGTAAGTCTTTCCAAAGATATTCAAATTTAACATTTTATCTGATGTGTCCCTAACTTGTGATATGACCATATCTTCTTGTTTCATCCCAAAAAATTATTTTTTTCGAGATGGATATTAGTAGTCATGCCACTGTAGTTACACTTAGCAGTTTAGTGTTCCTTTAGCATGGTACAAAGACACTACGAAACCACATGATAACTGGGGTTTCTAATAGATTGGAACAACCCTAAATTTGAAGACATTGCGAAAAGCAATTCAATACACTCTGCATGGCTCAGCCAAAATATTCTAATACACTCAATTGAGTCATTGAATACAGTAAGCGGCTCAATGATTTTTTTTTTCACTTGGCCATTAATATCAGTTCACTATGAGGTGTAATTAATTAATAATGTAATATAATTTTAAGTAATTTTATTTTTATACATCCAGACATAAGCCAAGGTATGTCACTCAAAATACTCATCAATAATCATTTGGCGGCGCTATACAAATAAATGAAAATAATAATAATAGTTTAATCTTGTCTATGATTAGATCATTAATTAAGCAATTCCCTCCCAGTTAGTCAGCTACTCAACACTGTGAACGCAAAAGGTATTCTCTCTAATGTTACCCACAATGTGCATGGACGGTAAATAGTAGAAAGTTCAACGTAAGCAACAACTTTTTGCTGCCGGACTCACCCGCTCCTCAGTGCTGAACTCCACCAAGTGGAGTGTGCTGTCTCCCCTCACTCACTGCTGTAGTCGTCCGGTCCTGGGGTGTGGGAACTTCAAGCCAGCCCTCTTGTTCTCCGGGTAGATAGAAGGTGCAAGTCCCAATGTCTGCTACTCCGGTCCTGGCATAAGGCTGCAGTGCCCAAACAAACCCTCCTCAAACGTCCTCGAGAGTGAGGGGGGCGTGGTCCTTGTACACGTCCTCTCTGGACAGGAAGTGATGAAGCTTGATTGTAGCTGCGGGTAGTTCCCGGTGCAGCAGTTAGACAGGGAAAGTGAGGATTATTCTCCTCTGGAGGTGCTACCACGCTTGTAGGTCAATTAGAACAGAAAAGGCAAAAAAGGGTAGCGGAGCACCAATCCAATATAGTAAAATAAAAATAATCTTTATTTGACATCAGGATAAAACAGAGAAACGACAGGGTGCCATTATCCAAAAGGAGTCAGCTCCTACAGCTGCTGACATATTTCGGCTGTTGCCGTTATCAAAGCTGCTTGTCTGTGCAGGTGTAATCCTGCCCTTTAAAAGAAATGAACATTGACTCCTGTTGGATAATGGTTAATTACACATTTGAAAATTAACCAGTTCCTTACTTCAGGATATAATGACAATAATAATGCCCTGTGACTAAGACAAATCTGAACAAAATATATATATACTACCTATAGATGCATGAGTCTCTAAATAAACATGATGGAAAAAGAGCCTTAAGTGTTTAATTATGCAAATGTCTAAATGTACAATGAGCTCTATGAGACTTCTATAATGTACTGACACAAGTCTGGGAGAGTGCAAGGAAACCAAATATTAAACATATAGATGATAGTAAGCATCAATAACTGGGAAAGTTTCCACATACTAATGGGTTAAACGTATCCCTGAAGATAAAATGTGGAGACACTATGTGTGCATTTATTTGGCAGAGACAAAAACCAAAACAGAAATGTGCAGCAAAGAGCCTTTTATTTCTTGTTTTTAACTCTTACTCTTGGTCGTGAGGCCTACGTATTGTTTTGCACATGTGGCAAGGTAGATGGTATAGGTGGACCTACAATTGAGACACATGTTTTTCGTGAATACCTGTCCTGTTACCATGGAGCAAAAAGTGCTCCCCAACTCCACCTTTTCACAAGCCACACAGTCTCTGAAATGACATTTAAACATGCCCTTCTGGGTCAGCCAGGAGGACGTCTCTAGAACCCTGTTAGTGGAAATTCTGGTAGGGGCTACCATATTCCCTATGGTTTTACTGCGCCGGTATGTGAAATGGCATGATTTCACGGATAGATTGGCTAAATCCTCATCCGCCTTCAGCATGTCAAAGTGTTTTTTGATAATTTCACAAACCTGTGGGTATTGTTCCGAATGATCAGTAACAAAGAAAAGATCATCCTTTATGGCTCCCTTGTTGTTACATTTATTTTTACCTTTTGGTTTCAAAAGATTTTTTCTATCTATGGTTTTTACCTCTTCAAATGCTGAGGCTATCAGATCTTTCTTATACCCCCTGCATAAGAGTCTTTGAGAGAGTTGAGCAGCTTCCTTCTCAAAGAGTGCCGGTTCTGAACAGTTTCGTTTAAACGAATGAATTGGCCCTTGATAATGCCTCTAAATACGGCTTTGGGGTGGCAACTGTTGGCATGTAACAGGGTGTTGCCTGAAATTGGCTTTTTGTATACCGTGGTGCACACCCTCTCCCCTGCAACACCTGAAAGAGTGACATCCAGGTAGTTAATGGTTGTCCGATTGGATTCTGAGGTAAAACTCAGTCCCAAATCATTGATGTTCAGAAGCTCCACAAAATCCAACAGTTCACTGTCAGTGCCCCTCCAAATAAACAGGAGGTCATCAATGAACCTCCTGTAAAAAACTATATTCGAGCAGAGGGGTTTCCCACCTCCAAATATGTGGTCCTGCTCCCACCAACCCATGAAAAGGTTTGCGTAGGAGGGGGCAAACTTGGCCCCCATTGCATTCCCACAAATCTGGAGGTAGAAAACCCCCTCAAACTTGAAATAGTTATGTGAAAGCAAGAACTCGGTCACTTGTGTCACATACTCGCAGTAATCTGGATCTTCACCAAAGTATTTGTTTAAATAGTACCTTACTGCTTGTAACCCTTTGTTATGGGGTATAGATGAGTATAATGATTTCACATCTACCGTGAGCCAAATATATTCCTCCTTTCACTCTAAGTCTTCCAGCAATTTTAGGACATGCATAGTGTCCCTTAGGTAGCTCCAAAGTTCTAATACCATCGGTTGTAGAATTTTATCTAACCACTCTGAGGTATGTTCAAGGAGCGAACCTATACCGCTGACAATTGGTTGGCCAGTCACATTGTCCAAGGACTTGTGTACCTTGGGCAATAGATTGAAGACTGGAATAGTGGGGTTAGTTACTAGAAGATAATCAGCAGTATCCTCATCTATGAAACCTCCCTCAACACCATCATCCACAAGGCTCATGAGCTTTTTTTTAAAAAGCACAGTCGGGTCTGAGTTTAAAACCCTATAATCACTGGGGTTGTGGAGTTGTCTGTGGGCTTCACTAATGAAGTCCTCCTTGTTCATCAGTACCACAGACCCACCTTTGTCCGCGGCCCTGATCACCAAGGTTGAATTGTTGCTCAATGTAGCTAGAGCTTCTCTTTCCCCCACAGAGAGATTCTGTTTCCTCTTTGTATTATCATTCACATAATACAAGTTGTTTAAATCAGCCTCAATTCTGCTCTGGAATCTTTCAATGATGGTACCCCTACTTTGAATCGGATAAAATTTTGAGGGGCCCTTAAACCTAGGGAATTTATGTTGTGTAGAGGTAATTGTGTCAGGAGTAGTATTGTCCAATGCCTGTAAAGTGGAGAGACCACAGAGATCCTGGAATTCCAGGTCATCGGTCTCAATTTGATTTCTATGAATTTCATACTCGCATTGGACATTACTCACAGTACTAGGAGTATTTTGAGTCTTGGAAAAATGTTTTTTGAGTGTAATTTTTCGTACCAATTTATTGACATCAATCAAGGTATTAAAAAGATTGAAATTATTTGTTGGCACAAAGTTTAAGCCTAAACTCAAAACCCTTTGTTCAATGGGATTTAAATTGTATGAGGAGAGATTAATTACCGATACCTCGCTGCCTTTGGGTTTTCCTCAATGTATAGCCCCCTTTGTTTGTTCCTCTGGCTCCTCCCCCCCCCCCCCCCGTCGCCTTGCGGGGGGGAGGGGAAACCTGGCGTAATTCAACACTTTCTGCCCCATTAGGGGTATCATGAGATTGTGGAATATCAGCGGGTTGAGGAATATATCTAGAGGGAGTTATAGGATTTTTCAATATGGGGGGAGGTAATGTGTTAGGTTTATCCCTTGGTCCCACAGCCTGATGTGGCTGTGTCCCAGGGATGGATTGATTTTGTGTTTGGCTAGCTGAGTGTGCAGATCCTGGGTGTGAAGGATTGGGATAAAAAGATGTGTCCTCTTCTCCTGATGTAGAACCCTCTCCCCCTGAGTCTGCCTCACTATCTGAGAAACAAATTCTCTGCTGCCTACCTCTTCCCCTCCCTCTGCGTCTGCCTCTATAACCCCTCCCTCTATTGGCAAAACCTCGATTTTGCTGGTACTCTCTGTATTTTTGTGTCCTCTCCCTCTTATTCCAGATATATACAGTGTTATTATTGAAATCAGTTTGATCCCTGACATACTTAGAATGTTTGATTTCTAGTAAAAGGGCCTTAGCTTCAGCAACTGCCTCTTGGAGCAATTTATCAAAACTAGCAAAGTCCATATTGTCACAGCGCTTATTTAATTCATCCTGCACCTGACTGATCTTAATAGTAATGTCCTGGACTTGCTTGTTCAGCTACTCAACACTCCCATAGATTGTAATTTCATGTTGTATTAACGCTCTGACATCCCTCTGCACCAGGATGTTAACTTTTCTTGACTGTTTAATGATGTATTTTATGTACCTTGTTTAGTGGATGAAGGAGGCTGTTTGGCACACTAAAAGAAAAATGGTTTGATAATACTCAAGTAAAAGGTTTAGTTAAATGAGTTGTGATTTGCAATGAATAGATGGCCCCTGGACAAGGGGAACAAAGTGGCAGGGAGACTTTAACCCTAGGAAGGAAGTTAGGCATTCTGAGGCAGATAGTGGTGTTGAGCAAACTGGGTTTTATATATGGAGTGAAACAGAAGTGGCTAGATACAGATTTTGTGTAGCTTTTGGATCACCCATCTGTATTTTTACTGCTATAGCTTTTTTGAGCAGAGGTGCTAGTTCTCCTTCTTTCAGTTTTCCCTTATTATGGATGGTTATATAAAAGGGTTAGACTCCTTTTGGGGTGGGAGAGCATCTTACGTAGCTCTTTGGGCATGAGTTTCTTGGATAAGTAGTAAGCTACAGTGGTAATGGTCATAGAAGGTTATTGCTATGTGCTGTTTACAAGTGGTAAGGAAGCTGGACCAGCAACTCTTGTTTGTTTATAAACGCTTTATATTATGATGTCACATTTTATGGTATATATATATATATGTTTTTTAAAAGTTTTATACTCAATAAATGCTGTGGCCAGACTTATTATTAAAATAACGTATCCCTGGGTTCTTTTCTGGGGTGAAGTGATGTTTGATATAGGCGCCCTGGAACTTAATGACTTGGGAAACTTCAAAAAAATATCTTGGCTTAAAAAGTCACCTGTGTGGTAGCAAAACATTATACTATTAGACTCTGTTTACTTTCAGGACAATATAATGTCAGTTATGTGTGGGAATGTATATGAATGCTTTCATTGTGTGTTATTTTACTAGACAGACAGATATCCATCTATATTACTAAAAAGCTGTATTCTTTTTAATCTGCATCTAGTGATTTTACAGCCCAAAAAAACTGTATATTTGTCTACGTAGGCATGCTTTTATATATGCATGTATATATGTACAGTATATATATTTATATCACTTATTTTGTAATCTATTTATTTTTTCTGTCTGAATATGTTTCTAAGTTTTCTTATCTTATTTCTCTATCCTTTTACAAAACAAAGTACAGCACATGTCAAAATTTAAAGTAAATTGCACAATCAGTTATACTGTGAGCTTCCCAGATCTGAAAACTAAATACCCAATTGTTAATGTACAGTAATATAATATGGTGAAAGGGAAAAAAAATCTTGATTTTACTAAAGTAAATTAAGTTTGTTAACAAAGAATATTTTGCTATTGTTTGACTAGAGGAATGTACACAGAATTGTGAAAGGAATACAAAAACATATTTGCTTTAGTTCACGGAAGAACATTTGAAATAGTTACCTAATACTATCATTGGAAACCGGAAACACATTTTTTCAGACATTAAACAACCAGGTATATTGAGCTATAGTTTCAAGTATATGACAATAAAAACACAAGCTATTGCTTTATAATCCTCCATAAAGGGTTTTTTTTTATTTTATGTTGCAGTAATATAAATTGATAAAGAAAAAACATTTTCTTTTTAAATAATAGCACAGACTACTTTGTGCAAACCTATCTTGTGCTCTGCAAATATTTGAGGTTTTTTGTTCCATTAACCATGTAGTAAATTGAATTTACAGGCATGACTTGGGCAATTTTGTCCTGTGTTTTCAAACTTATCTTACCTCTGATTGGCAATATTTTAATTTAGTATTCTGATCCAGTAGAACTGGAGAAAAGAGAACCCAAAGTAATTTTGGATACTTGAAAGAAGAAAAAGAAGTTGCCAAGAATGGGCATCTAAAAATGATATGGTAGATACCAAAGCCAGTTAATGACATCCCTTAAAGGGGCATTAAAGGGACATAAAACAGTAAAAACTTTTAAAAACCATAATATTGATGTTATTCCCGCCTCCCTCTAGACATGGGTGCAGCCATGTTGAAATCTGGTTTTAAATGCATTCCAGTGCTGATTTCTTTGCACATGTGCAGTAAATCTCCTTCAGATACCTGCAGTGTAACCTAAGTTTCAAAATGGTGGCCCACATACTTAGAGGGAACTGCATAAAGTGTTTAGTTTCCTTCAAAGCAACCTCTTTAAATTTGCAAATGTTAACCTTTAAACATGAAATAAAAAAAAATAAAAAAAGAGAGAGATACCTTTGTTAAAAGCAAATCAATATGACTGCTGCCCTAAATGATATATAAATACAAAAAGCTGCCGTTCTAAATACAAAATCTATACCACACACACAACAAATGAACAATGCTCACAACCACCAACAATCTAAAATCAATACAGCTTTATAATTGTTTTAAAAAAATCATACTACAGGTACAAAGTACAAATATACTTGCAAATAAATATAGCAATTTGCTTCTATTTCGCAATGCAAAATATCTGTATACAAACAAATTGTTAGATAATCTAATTTTATGTAAGAATTTACAAGCTTTTACAGATAAAAAGTTGTTCAGGGATACACACCTGGAAGTGCAAGGTATTTATATTCCTGGTCTCTTTTACCATTTAGGGACACAAGAGCGTGTACTCTCATCTAACCAATCAATGTGTAGAATGCTGCAAAGTCAATTAAATATCACTATAATTAAGAATTTTTATTTTTTAGAGGTATTTTATAGACAAAAAAAAGCATACAAATTAAATGTATTTTAATGTGATTTTATTTTCTGCTATTTTATGGGGAAATACAATTTAATCTAATGTGCAATGCACCGTTATTTGGCAGTAAATATATAAAAAGGAGTGACGCAGCCAAATATCAAATGATACACAATATTTCATTAATATTATACATAAAACAAAAATATCCTCCACTTAGCCTAGAGAGCATTGCAAAATGGTATTGCCACTATTAAAACACAGAGGGCCATGTTACGATTCAAGCGCAAACAGTTGTGCGCAAACGATATCAGGTTTTTGCGATCGTGCAATGTTCTGCATATAGCAGAATATGTTCTAAGCATTTATAAATATATATTCATATATACAGTATATATATATATATATATATATATACACACACCTATATATATATTCATCTAGATACATAGGTATAAATATATATTGTACCAAAATACCATCAGATATATTTAGAAATATGTATTTATGAATATATAGAACATATTCTTCTATGTGAAGAATATTGGAATGTGACATATTCATATTTCTATGTCGGGTTTATTAAAGTATTTTGACTATTTACCTTGCTATATGCCAACATCCTACAGTACCTTTACTATGAAACATTTAAATGCAACTTTAGTTTAAACAGTGTATAAATGCAAACATTTCAGTATACATTTTATGAGTCAGCAAAACGTTTCAGTTATCCAACCGGTCTTCCTTTACCTGTCTTTTTGTTCTAACACCCGAGACCTCATATCTTTCAGCCCATATAACTTTTGTGTGCAATATTTTTATTAAAATATTTTTATAAGATGGTGATATATATAATATATATTTTGATTTGTTTTGTGACACTTTTTAGTCTAGTTAACCAGAACTCTGAGGAGGTAGTAAGCATTCTAACGTAAATCATGATTGCGCTCAAGCGTTCTTGTTTACTTTCAACCAGCGCATTTTAACCTGTGCACAAACGATCACGGAAAACCGATATTGCTTGCAAGCAAACATTTGCACTCCACTCATAATCTGGCCCTCAGTGGGTTGAAAAGGGGTTAAGTAGGCAGTTAAAGGGACATGAAACCCAAAACTTTTCTTTCATGATTAAGATAGAGCACAGGTTTTCAAACCATTCCTCAGACCTCCCCAATGGTCCCGGTTTTCTGGATAACCTTGGATGAGATCAGGTGAAATAACAATGTTTATTACTCAAGTAATTATTTCACCAGTGCTCCAGTTCAGATTTCCTCAAAATGTGGCCTGTTGGGGAGGTCGGAGGACAGGTTTGAAAACCAGAGAGATAGAGCATACAATTTTAAACAACTTTCCAATTTACTTCTAATGTCAAATCTTGGTATCCGTTGTTGAAAAGCATACCTAGGTAGGCTCAGAAAAAGCAACATACAAATGGGAGATATCTTCTGATTGGTGGCTGCACAAATGCCTCTTATTATTGGTTCACCTGATGTGCTCAGCTAACTCCCAGTAGTGCTTCTTCAACAAATGATGCCAAGAGAATTAAGCAAATTTGAAAATAAAAGTAAATTGGAAATAGTATTCTCTATCTCACTGGTTTTTAAACTTGTTCTCAGGTCTCCCTAACAGGCCACAAGATATCTGAACTCGAGCACAGGTGAAATAATTAGCTGATTAGTAAACCTAGTTATTATACCTGCTCTCATCCAAGTTAATCCTGAAAATCTGGCCTGTTGGGGAGGTCTGAAGGCAGGTTTGAATCTGAATCATGGAAAAAAATGGGTTTCAAGTCTCTTTAAGGAAAGATTTTCAAATGCAAGAGAAGCTCCCTCCATATGTTTGACCTGTGCAAGCCAAATGGAGGGGGTGCCTTCTTTAAAGGTTTAAAATTGTTTCTAGAGGTGGTACCTACCTAACTGACAGGAGAGAACTGATGGGGGGTTTGTCTATAGCAGTTAACCCAGCAGGAGTCAAAAGCAGTGTTGTAAGCTTTTATTAGAGTACTAAAGTATAAGCAAGTATCCCAGACTTGTCCCTTTAATAGATGTAATAAGGATAAGACAGATGTGAACAAATAGATCAGGCACTAGACTGGACAAAGCTAAAGACAGAACTTCAGTTGCCACCTCAGCACTGTTTTCCTGGACACTTATGAATTACACATGCTGCTGGGTATTCAATGTGATGTCCAGAGGCACAATACATGTTCCTTCCTGCTTACCCTGCAGCATGCATAACTCATAAGTGTCCAGGAGAAGCCAGGCAGTGGGAAGAGGTGGGTGAGTCCAATAGAGGTCTTTCCAAACTAAACTATAATTGATCCTCACATAAGACACCTATTGCATTTAAAAACATACACAAACACAGACAAGCAGTGTTTAAGTCACAGCCAAACTTTATAAACATTAATAAATATAAAACTAATGTTTAAATATATATGTACACTGCTCAAAAAAATAAAGGGAACACTTAAACAACACAATGTATCTCCAAGTCAATCACACTTCTGTGAAATCAAACTGTCCACTTAGGAAGCAACACTGAGTGACAATCAATTTCACATGCTGTTGTGCAAATGGGATAGACAACAGGTGGAAATTATAGGCAATTAGCAAGACACCCCCAATAAAGGAGTGGTTCTGCAGGTGGTGACCACAGACCACTTCTCAGTTCCTATGCTTTCTGGCTGATGTTATGGTCACTTTTGAATGCTGGTGGTGCTTGCACTCTAGTGGTAGCATGAGACGGAGTCTACAACCCACACAAGTGGCTCAGGTAGTGCAGCTCATCCAGGATGGCACATCAGTGCGAGCTGTGGCAAGAAGGATTGCTGTGTCTGTTAGCGTAGTGTCCAGAGCATGGAGGCGCTACCAGGAGACAGGTCAGTACATCAGGAGACGTGGAGGAGGCCATAGGAGGGCAACAACCCAGCAGCAGGACCGCTACCTCCGCCTTTGTGCAAGGAGGAATAGGAGGAGCACTACCAGAGCCCTGCAAAATGACCTCCAGCAGGCCACAAATGTGCATGTGTCTGCTCAAACGGTCAGAAACAGACTCCATGAGGGTGGTATGAGGACCCAACGTCAACAGGTGGGGGTTGTGCTTACAGTCCAACACCGTGCAGGACGTTTTACATTTGCCAGAGAACACCAAGATTGGCAAATTCGCCACTGGCGCCCTGTGCTCTTCACAGATGAAAGCAGGGGCACACTGAGCACATTTGACAGACGTGACAGTCTGGAGACGCCGTGGAGAACGTTCTGCTGCCTGCAACATCCTCCAGCATGGCCAGTTTGGCAGTGGGTCAGTAATGGTGTGGGGTGGCATTTCTTTGAGGGGCCGAACAGCTCTCGATGTGCTCGCCAGAGGTAGCCTGACTGCCATTAGGTATCAAGATGAGATCCTCAGACCCCTTGTGAGACCATATGCTGGTGCGGTTGGCCCTGGGTTCCTCCTAATGCAAGACAATGCTAGACCTCATGTGGCTGGAGTGTGTCAGCAGTTCCTGCAAGATGAAGGCATTGATGCTATGGACTGGCCCTCCCGTTCCCCAGACCTGAATCCAATTGAGCACATCTGGGACATCATGTCTCGCTCCATCCACCAACTTCACTTTGCACCACAGACTGTCCAGGAGTTGGTGGATGCTTTAGTCCAGGTCTGGGAGGAGATCCCTCAGGAGACCATCCGCCACCTCATCAGGAGCATGCACAGGCGTTGTAGGGAGGTTATACAGGCACGTGGAGGCCACACACACTACTGAGCCTCATTTTGACTTGTTTTAAGGACATTACATCAAAGTAGGATCAGCCTGTAGTGTGTTTTTCCACTTTAATTTTGAGTGTGACTCCAAATCCAGACCTCCATGGGTTGAAAATTTTGATTTCCATTTTTTAATTTTTGTGTGATTTTGTTGTCAGCACATTCAACTATGTAAAGAACAAAGTATTTAATTAGAATATTTTATTAATTCAGATCTAGGATGTGTTATTTTAGTGTTCCCTTTATTTTTTTGAGTAGTGTATATACACATACAAACACATAAATATATATGTATATACACATATAAACACATCAGTATATATGTATATACACATACAAACACATAAATATATATGTATATACACATACAAACACATACATATATATGTATATACACATACAAACACATAAATATATATGTATATACACATACAAACACATAAATATATATGTATATACACATACAAACACATAAATATATATGTATATACACATACAAACACATAAATATATATGTATATACACATACAAACACATAAATATATATGTATATACACATACAAACACATAAATATATATGTATATACACATACAAACACATAAATATATATGTATATACACATACAAACACAAATATATATATATGTATATACACATACAAACATAAATATATATGTATATATACATAGTAACACATAAATATATATGTATATACACATACAAACACATAAATATATATGTATATACACATACAAACATAAATATATATGTATATACACATAGTAACACATAAATATATATGTATATACACATACAAACACATAAATATATATGTATATACACATACAAACACAAATATATATGTATATACACATAGTAAAACATAAATATATATGTATAGACACATAATAACACATAAATATATATATGTATATACACATAGTAACACATAAATATATATGTATATACACATAATAACACATAAATATATATGTATATACACATAGTAACACATAAATAAATATATATGTATATACACATAGTAACACATAAATATATATGTATATACACATAGTAACACATAAATATATATGTATATACACATAGTAACACATAAATATATATGTATATACACATATTAACACATAAATATATATGTATATACACATAGTAACACATAAATATATATGTATATACACATATTAACATAAATATATATGTATATACACATAGTAACACATAAATATATATGTATATACACATATTAACACATAAATATATATGTATATACACATACAAACACATAAATATATATGTATATACACATACAAACACATAAATATATATGTATATACACATACAAACACAAATATATATATGTATATACACATACAAACATAAATATATATGTATATACACATAGTAACACATAAATATATATGTATATACACATACAAACACATAAATATATATGTATATACACATAGTAACACATAAATATATATGTATATACACATACAAACACATAAATATATATGTATATACACATACAAACACAAATATATATGTATATACACATAGTAAAACATAAATATATATGTATAGACACATAATAACACATAAATATATATGTATATACACATAGTAACACATAAATATATATGTATATACACATAATAACACATAAATATATATGTATATACACATAGTAACACATAAATATATATGCATATGCACATAATAACACATAAATATATATGTATATACACATAGTAACACATAAATATATATGTATATACACATAGTAACACATAAATATATATGTATATACACATATTAACATAAATATATATGTATATACACATATTAACACATAAATATATATGTATATACACATACAAACACATAAATATATATGTATATACACATACAAACACATAAATATATATGTATATACACATACAAACACATAAATATATATGTATATACACATAGTAACAAATAAATATATATGTATATACACATAGTAACACATAAATATATATGTATATACACATAGTAACACATAAATATATATGTATATACACATAGTAACACATAAATATATATGTATATACACATATTAGCACATAAATATATATGTATATGCACATACAAACACATAAATATATACGTATATATACATACAGACACATAAATATATATGTATATGCACATATAAACACATAAATATACAGGTATATATTCATATACATATATTTTAAATTTGCTGCACTAGTTCTCATGCTGTGTGTCGCGGCATGAGAACAAGGCTCCTATTGGAGCCTATGTAAGCACGCTCTATTGAGTGTAACGCTTCCATGGAATGTGATCACGAGCTCGCATATGGGCAATTTTGCGCTCCACTCGTAATCTAAGCCCTGTATGTTCAAAAAGTTATTTATATATTTAATAATGCTAATAAAATTTGGCTGTAACCTTTACACCCCATGTTGATATTTATGTATTATTTTGAACAAAAAAAAGTGCCCAATGTGAGGCTCAATATGTTTCCCTAGACCTATATATATCTTCAGCTTCCCTGACACATATCGTCAGCGTTGTCAACAAGGAAAACATACAGACATTGTATTGCACATGCCATCTACTGCTATGAAAGATACACACCTGGGATACTTGTAAATTTTATTAAAAGGATACTAAACCCAAATGTATTCTTTCATGATTCAGATACAACATGCAATTTTTAGCAACTTTCTAATTTACTCCTATTATCAATTTTTCTTTGTTCTCTTGCTTTTTTTTTATTTAAAATGCAGGAATGTAAAGCTTAGTAGCCTGCCCATTTTTGGTTCTTCACCCTGGATAATGCTTGCTTATTGGTGACTATATTCGGTTAACTAATAAGCAAGCATAACCCAGGTTCTGAACCAAAAAAAAATGAGTAAAATAGAAAGTTGCTTAAAATTGCCTGCTCTATCTGAATCATGAAAAAAAACATTTGGGTTCAGTATTTTAAAGTATTTTGACTTTTTACCTTGCTATATACCAATATCCTCCAGTACCTTTACTATGAAACAATTAAATGCAACGTTTGTTTAAACAGAGCATAAATGGAAACATTTCATTACACAATGTAAGTTATGACTCAGTAAAACTCTACAACTGGTCTTCCTTCAACATCAGCTCTCTAAAATTCTTTTCCATATGACATTTGGCTCTTCTATAATAATATATAACTGTTAATTTACTGTCACTTACACACAAAGGGACAGTCTAGTCAAAAATAAACTTTCCTGATTCAAATAGAGCATGTCATTTTAAACAACTTTCCAATTTACTTTTATCATTAATTTTGCTTTGTTCTCTTAGTATTCTTAGTTGAAAGCTAAACTTAGGTAGGTCAAATGCTAATTTCTAAGCCCCAGTTTTACACAACTAGAGGGAGTTAGTTCATGTATGCTATATAGATAACATTGTGCTAATGTACGTTGAGTTACCTAGGAGCTGGCACTGATTGGCTAAAATGCAAATCTGTCTTAAGAACTGAGATAAGGGGGCAGTCTGCAGAGGCTTAGAAAGAAGATAATTACAGAGGTAAAAGTATATTAATATAACTGTGTTGGCAATGCAAACTGGGGAATAGGTAATAAAGGGATTATCTATATTTTATAACAATAAAAAAAATCTGATGTTGACTGTCCCTTTAAGTATTTTAAAAGGAGTAAAAACATTAGACAAACACTGGATGAACTGTAAGGGTGTATTATTCATTATACCATATCATTAATTCAGATGACATTTACAGATTACACAGGGTGTTTAGTGAAAGAGTGCTGCCTTTGATTAACATTGATAATTGGGCCAGATTATATGGGACCTGATATTTATAGCAACAGTTGCTGTATATAAGGGAGAACATGATACATTTTTATTTTGTTTTATCAACAGCATATGCTCCTGTTCTGAAACAAAAATAATTGTTTGTTTTTTTTACTAAGCTTTTGCTCAACTAAGGAACATGAAATCTAAAATTAAAGGGACAGTCTAGGCCAAAATAAACTTTCATGATTCAGATGGAGCATGAAATTTGAAACATTTTTCCAATTTACTTTTATCACCAATTTTGCTTTGTTCTCTTGGTATTCTTAGTTGAAAGCTTTACCTAGGAGGTTCATATGCTAATTTCTTAGACCTTGAAGCCCACCTCTTTCAGATTGCATTTTAACAGTTTTTCACCACTAGAGGGTGTTAGTTCACGTATTTCATATAGATAACACTGTGCTTGTGCACGAGAAGTTATCTGGGAGCAGGTACTGATTGGCTAGACTGAAAGTCTGTCAAAAGAACTTAAAAAAGGGGCAGTTTGCTGAGGCTTAGATACAAGATAATCACAGAGGTTAAAAGTATATTATTATAACTGTGTTGGTTATACAAAACTTGGGAATGGGTAATAAAGGGATTATCTATCTTTTAAAACAATAACAATTCTGGTGTAGACTGTTCCTTTAAGCATTGTAGGAAATAAACAGAGAAATCAATTATGGAAGACTTTTTAATTTAATTCTATTATCAAATTAGATTTTTGTTTTGTTTTTTTGGTATTCCCTGTTAAAAAAAGCTCACCTACTTAGGCTCAATAGCAACAATAGCAACTGCTCAGGACTAGCTGGTAATTGGTGGCTACACACATATGCCCTTTGTCATTGGCTCATCAAATGTATTCAAGCTAGGTCCCAGTAGTCCATTGCTGCTCTGGAACCACTTTTAAAGGGATATTCCAGACAAAATTGAAATCTACATGGATGCATTTCAGTTTCGAATAGGAACATTTTTGTAATATACATGTATTAGCAAAAATGTTTCTAATAAAAGCTATAGCTGTTTCAAAAGATATTTAAGTATGCACTGTGCACCAGCATTTTAAGCACAGCATTTGCTCAGAGAGCCTAAGGTGCTTGTACCATCTGGTAATGACTCAATTTGTTAATTGCTGGCAGGATACAAACCCCACTGACACACTGAGCAGCTGCAGTATTTAAAATAATTGTGCACTGAGAATATCTAGCTATGCTTCACATGCACGTGCAGAGACAAATGTTAACACTAAAACAGTAATAACTTTTACTAGAAACATTATTGCTAATACATCTATATTGTAAATATGTTTCTATACAAAGATGTAATTCATCTATGTGCATTTCAGTTTTGACTGAAATCTACCTCTAAGGGACATTAAACACTTTGAGATGGTATTATAAAATGATAAAATGTATATATCAAAAAGGTCTGCAATATACTTTCATAGCTTATTTTATTCCTTTTCCCTGAAATTCCATCCTGAGCTTTTCAGTTCCTGTTAGAAATGGAAGTGCAGAACACTGTTATATTCCACACAGCCATTGGCTGCACACTCTAGTGACCTATTTATAACTCTCTCTTATTGGCCACAGCAGAGAAGGTAACCTAAGTTGCAACATGGCAGCTCCCATTGTTTTCTAGACACTAAAACTTAACACTTGTTTTGCCAGTATTTAAACAACTAATGGAATTTAAAAAAAAATACATCTACATGTTATTCACAGACTAATCTTTTCTTGAATGGATCACTTTATCTAGCATTTATTTCATGTTTGCAGTCCCTTTAACTATGTTTTAAACCCCTTTGCAGGGTATAAACGCATAGTTATATTCAAGCACAAAAATAAAATGTTTTAACACATTATGGGACTTATTTATTAATATTATGTGTCTGTCCGACATGATCCAATCAGCGGATCATGTCCGACAGACATCGCTGAATGCGGAGAGCAATACGCTCTCCGCATTCAGCATTGCACCAGCAGCTCTTGTGAACTGCTGGAGCAACGCCACCCCCTGCAGATTCTCAGCCAATCGGCTGCTAGCAGGGGGTGTCAATCAATCCGATCGTATTCGATCGTGTTGAATTGCGGCTATGTCTGTCTGCCTCCTCAGCGCAGGTGGACAGGTTATGGAGCAGCGGTCTTTAGACAGAGCTTGATAGATAGGCCCCTTAGTCCATTCAAAGTATATTTAGGGCCAAAGTGTAAACAATTCTATTTTTTATATGCTCACATAAAAAATATATTTATTTTGCTGGTGAACATAAGCAGAATCAATTATCAATATATCATCAACGGTTTTTTCTTCAAGAATCTGCATTTTTGACATAGGAGTAAAAGTTTTTTTCCTACCATAAAAAAAATATTATTTAAAGGATTAAATTCATTGTATGGCCTTTTACAATAGATTTGTTTAATATATTATCTGGAGATTCCAATGGGCATTGCGGATGAATTAAACTTTTAGGATTCAGCTACAGAATACAAGCTTAAAAAGAAAAATCTTTCAATTTAGTCTAGTATCATATTTACCTTTTTATGTTTATCTCCCTGGTTGAAATACTTACGGCTAGATTTAGAGTTTTGTCGGTAACGACCCGCGTAGCTAAAGCTGTTTTTTTTTCCCCGCACCTTTTAAATATCGCTGGTATTGAGAGTTCACAGAAGGGCTGCGTTAGGCTCCAAAAAGGGAGCGTATAGCATAATTTACCGCAAATGCAACTCTCGATACCAGAGTTGCTTACGGACGCGGCCGGCATCAAAAACGTGCTCGTGCACGATTCTCCCATAGGAAACAATGGGGCAGTTTGAGCTGAAAAAAAACCTAACACCTGCAAAAAAGCAGCGTTGAGCTCCTAACGCAGCCCCATTGTTTCCTATGGGGAAACACTTCCTAAGTCTGCACCTAACACCTAAACACCCCTAACCTTACACTTATTAACCCCTAATCTGCCGCCCCCGCTATCGCTGACCCCTGCATATTATTTTTAACCCCTAATCTGCCGCTCCGTACACCGCCGCCAACTACGTTATCCCTATGTACCCCTAATCTGCTGCCCCTAACACCGCTGACCCCTATATTATATTTATTAACCCCTAATCTGCCACCCCCAACGTCGCCGCCACCTACCTACACTTATTAACCCTTAATCTGCTGACCGGACCTCACCGCTACAATAATAAAGTTATTAACCCCTAATCTGCCTCAATCCCGCCTCAATAACCCTATAATAAATAGTATTAACCCCTAATCTGCCCTCCCTAACATTACCGACACCTAACTTCGAGTATTAACCCCTAATCTGCCGACCGGACCCCATCGCTACTCTAATAAATTTATTAACCCCTAAAGCTAAGTCTAACCCTAACACTAACACCCCCCTAAATTAAATATAATTTTTATCTAACAAAATAAATTAACTCTTATTAAATAAATTAATCCTATTTAAAGCTAAATACTTACCTATAAAAAAACTCTAATATAGCTACAATATAAATTATAATTATATTATAGCTATTTTAGGATTTATATTTATTTTACAGGTAACTTTGTATTTATTTAAACCAGGTACAATAGCTATTAAATAGTTAATAACTATTTAATAGCTACCTAGTTAAAATAATTACAAAATTACCTGTAAAATAAATCCTAACCTAAGTTACAATTAAACCTAACACTACACTATCAATAAATGAATTAAATAAAATACCTACAATTATCTACAATTAAACCTAACACTACACTATCAATAAATTAATTACATAAAATACCTACAAATAAATACAATTAAATAAACTAACTAAAGTGCAAAAAATAAAAAAGAACTAAGTTACAAAAAATAAAAAAATAATTTACAAACATTAGAAAAATATTACCACAATTTTAAGCTAATTACACATAACAAATATAATAAAATAACAAAGGCCCCAAAATAAAAAAATTCCCTACCCTATTCTAAAATAATAGAAACGCTCTTTTACTTTACCAGCCCTTAAAAGGGCCTTTTGCGGGGCATGCCCCAAAGAATTCAGCTCTTTTGCCTGTAAAAAAAAACATACAATACCCCCCCAACATTACAACCCACCACCCACATACCCCTAATCTAACCCAAACCCCACTTAAATAAACCTAACACTAAGCTCCTGAAGATCTCCCTATCTTATCTTCACCACGCCGGGTATCACTGATCGGTCCAGATGAGGCTCCGAAGTCTTCATCCAAGCCCAAGCGGGGGCTGAAGAGATCCATCATCTGGCTGAAGAGGTCCATCATCGGGCAGAAGTCTTCATCCTATCCGGGCAGAAGAGGACATCCGGACCGGTAGACATCTTCATCCAAGCGGCATCTTCTATCTTCATCCATCCGGAGCGGAGCGGGGACATCTTCTTCCAGCCGACGCGGATCCATTCTCTTCTACTGACGCCTACTCGCCGAATGACGGTTCCTTTAAAAGACGTCATCCAAGATGGCGTCCCTCGAATTCTGATTGGCTGATAGGATTCTATCAGCCAATCGGAATTAAGGTAGGAAAAATCTGATTGGCTGATTCCATCAGCCAATCAGATTCAAGTTCAATCCGATTGGCTGATCCAATCAGCCAATCAGATTGAGCTTGCATTCTATTGGCTGTTCCGATCAGCCAATAGAATGCGAGCTCAATCTGATTGGCTGATTGGATCAGCCAATCGGATTGAACTTGAATCTGATTGGCTGATTCCATCAGCCAATCAGAATTTTCCAACCTTAATTCCGATTGGCTGCTAGAATCCTATCAGCCAATCGGAATTCAAGGGACGCCATCTTGGATGACGTCATTTAAAGGAACCTTCATTTGGCGAGTAGGCGTCGGTAGAAGAGGATGGATCCGCATCGGCTGGAAGAATATGTCCCCGCTCCGCTCCGGATGGATGGAGATAGAAGATGCCGCTTGGATGAAGATGTCTACCGGTCTGGATGTCCTCTTCGGCCCGGATAGGATGAAGACTTCTGCCCGATGATGGACCTCTTCAGCTGCCGCTTGGATCAAGACTTCAGCCCGATGATGGACCTCTTCAGCCCGATGATGGATCTCTTCAGCCCCCGCTTGGAATTGGATGAAGACTTTGGAGCCTCTTCTGGACCGATCGGTGATACCCGGCGTGGTGAAGATAAGGTAGGGAGATCTTTAGGGGCTTAGTGTTAGGTTTATTTAAGGGGGTTTGGGTTAGATTAGGGGTATGTGGGTGGTGGGTTGTAATGTTGGGGGGTATTGTATGTTTTTTTTTACAGGCAAAAGAGCTGAATTATTTGGGGCATGCCCCGCAAAAGGCCCTTTTAAGGGCTGGTAAGGTAAAAGAGATTTTCTATTTTTATTTTAGAATAGGGTAGGGAATTTTTTTAGTTTGGGGGCTTTGTTATTTTATTAGGGGGCTTAGAGTAGGTGTAATTAGCTTAAAATTGTGGTAATATTTTTCTAATGTTTGTAAATTATTTTTTTATTTTTTGTAACTTAGTTCTTTTTTATTTTTTGTACTTTAGTTAGTTTATTTAATTGTATTTATTTGTAGGTATTTTATTTAATCAATTTATTGATAGTGTAGTGTTAGGTTTAATTGTAGATAATTGTAGGTATTTTATTTAATTAATTTATTGATAGTGTAGTGTTAGGTTTAATTGTAACTTAGGTTAGGATTTATTTTACAGGTAATTTTGTAATTATTTTAACTAGGTAGCTATTAAATAGTTATTAACTATTTAATAGCTATTGTACCTGGTTAAAATAAATACAGAGTTACCTGTAAAATAAATATAAATCCTAAAATAGCTACAATATAATTATAATTTATATTGTAGCTATATTAGGGTTTATTTTATAGGTAAGTATTTAGCTTTAAATAGGAATAATTTAATTAATAAGAGTTAATTTATTTCGTTAGATAAAAATTATATTTAACTTAGGGGGGTGTTAGTGTTAGGGTTAGACTTAGCTTTAAGGGTTAATAAATTTATTAGAGTAGCGGTGGGGTCCGGTCGGCAGATTAGGGGTTAATACTTGAAATTAGGTGTCGGCGATGTTAGGGAGGGCAGATTAGGGGTTAATACTATTTATTATAGGGTTATTGAGGCGGGAGTGAGGCGGATTAGGGGTTAATAACTTTATTATAGTAGCGGTGAGGTCCGGTCGGCAGATTAGGGGTTAATAATTGTAGGTAGGTGGCGGCAACGTTGGGGGCGGCAGATTAGGGGTTAATAAATATAATGTAGGGGTCGGCGGTGTTAGGGGCAGCAGATTAGG
This sequence comes from Bombina bombina, assembly GCF_027579735.1. Classification (NCBI taxonomy): domain Eukaryota; kingdom Metazoa; phylum Chordata; class Amphibia; order Anura; family Bombinatoridae; genus Bombina; species Bombina bombina. The sequence goes on along the minus strand of NC_069505.1, from coordinate 82,241,921 downwards.
GGTACATAGGGATAACGTAGGTTGCGGCGGTGTGCGGTCGGCAGATTAGGGGTTAAAAATTTTTATTAGAGTGGCGGCGATGTGGGGGGACCTCGGTTTAGGGGTACATAGGTAGTTTATGGGTGTTAGTGTACTTTAGAGCACAGTACTTAAGAGCTTTATGAACCAGCGTTAGCCCAGAAAGCTCTTAACTCCTGGCTTTTTGCTGCGGCTGGAGTTTTGTCGTTAGATTTCTAACGCTCACTTCAGCCAAGACTCTAAATACCAGCGTTAGAAAGATCCCATTGAAAAGATAGGATACGCAAATGGCATAGGGGGATCTGCGGTATGGAAAAGTCGCGGCTGCAAAGTGAGCGTTAGACCTTTACCTACACGACTCTAAATCCCAGCGGTAGCCCAAACCAGCGCTAGGAGCCCCTAACGCTGGTTTTGACGGCTAACGCCAAACTCTAAATCTAGGCGTTTGGTAGGCTCAGGAGCGTGCAGGTGTCTTGAGTACTATTTGCACTGTTACTGTTTATAAATATACTAAACAACAAATTGTAGCTATACAGCTACAAGCTTTACTAAGTTAGTGTACCATAGATTTTTACCATAGAGTGGCTGAAGCCAATGCCTTCAAAAGTCTCCCTCTATAGGTCACTTTGTAACACTGCACACACCACTGCAGGCAGATAGCACTCAAGACACATGCACGCTCCTGAGCTTATCTATGTATGTTCTCATGCAAAGGAACCATGTTTTAACCAAAGTAAATCTGATAAAAGAAATACACTGGATTTTGTGTTTTAAAGGCACAGTCTACTTCAGAATTAGAATTGTTTAAAAAGTAGATAATCCCTTTATTGCTCATTCCCCAGTTTTGCATAACCAACACTACTATAGTAATATACTTTTTACCTCTGTGTTTACCTTGTATCTAAGCTTCTGCAGACTGCCCCCTTATTTCAGTTCTTTTGACAGGCTTGCACTTTAGCCAATCAGTACTGATTCATTAATAACAAGAATAGCGATGTCCATAAAAGCACCAGGCTGGAGAAGAGATGTTAATGTAAAACGTTCATTTTATTATACAAAGTTTAAAAGAACAAAGGGCACAGCACACAAAGCTGCTGCTGACGGGTTTCGTGCCTAGTGCGCACTTCCTCAGAGCTATACTACAGGTGTGATTACAGGTGTTAAATTGCCTACAGAATTGACTGTCTAAACCAATAGGATAACAGTATTTGATCTCTGCAACCAATTCATATTTTCACACGGCTAGATTTTGAGTTTTGTCGGTAAAGACCCGTGTAACTAACACTCCTTTTTTTCCCCCCGCACCTTTTAAACAATGCTGGTATTGAGAGTTCTCTGAAGGGCTGCGTTAGGCTCCAAAAAGGGAGCGTAAAGCATAATTTACCACCACTTCAACTCTCAATACCAGCGTTGCTTACGGTAGCGGCTAGCTGGAAAAACGTGCTTTTGGGGCAGTTTGGGCTGAAAAAAACCTAACAGCTGCAAAAAAGCAGCGTTAAGCTCCTAACGCAGCCCCATTGTTTCCTATGGGGAAACAGTTTCTAAGTCTGCACCTAACACCCTAACATGTACCCCGAGTCTAAACACCCCTAACCTTACACTTATTAATCCCTAATCTGTCGCCCCCGCTATCACTGACACCTGCATTACACAATTAACCCCTAATCTGCCGCTTCATACACCGCTGCAACCTACATTATCCCTATGTACCCCTAATCTGCTACCCCTAACATCGCTGACATCTTTATTATATTTATTAACCCCTAATCTGCCCCCCCCCACGTCGCCGCTACCTACCTACACTTATTAACCCCTAATCTGCCGACCGGAGCTCGACGCTACTCTAATAAATGTATTAACCCCTAAACCCCAAACCCGCCTCAAAAACCCTATAATAAATAGTATTAACCCTTAATCTGCCCTCCCTAACATCGCCGACACCTAACTTCAAGTATTAACCCCTAATCTGCCGACTGGACCTCGCCTCTACTCTAATAAATGTATTAACCCCTAAAGCTAAGTCTAACCCTAACACCCCCCTAAGTTAAATATAATTTTATTCTAACGAAATAAATTAAATATTATTAACTAAAGTATTCCTATTTAAAGCTAAATACTTACCTGTAAAATAAACCCTAATATAGCTACAATATAAATAATAATTATATTGTAGCTATTTTAGAATTTATATTTATTTTACAGGCAACTTTGTATTTATTTTAACTAGGTACAATAGCTATTAAATAGTTATTTACTATTTAATAGCTACCTAGTTAAAATAATTACAAAATTACCTGTAAAATAAATCCTAACCTAAGTTACAATTAAACCTAACACTACACTATCAATAAATAAAATAAATCAATTAACTACAAGTACCTACAATTAAATCAACTAAACTAAATTATAAAAAAAAAACCCACTAAATTACAAAAAATAAAAAAGATTACAAGAATTTTAAGCTAATTACACCTACTCTAAGCCCCCTAATAAAATAGCAAAGCCCCCCAAAATAAAAAAATACCCTACCCTAATCTAAATGTCTTCTTTTGGTCCATCGGTGCCCGGTTGGGTGAAGACGACTCAAGGTAGGGAGATCTTCAGGGGGGTAGTGTTAGGTTTATTTAAGGGGGGTTTGGGTTAGAGTAGGGGTATGTGGGTGGTGGGTTGTAATGTTGGGGGGTGGTATTGTGTTTTTTTTACAGGCAAAAGAGCTGATTTCTTTGGAGCATGCCCCGCAATAAGCCCTTTTAAGGGCTGGTAAGGTAATAGAGCTGTTAACTTTTTAAATTTAGATTAGGGTATTTTTTTTATTTTGGGGGGCTTTGTTAATTTATTAGGGGGCTTAGAGTAGGTGTAATTAGCTTAAAATTCTTGTCATCTTTTTTTATTTTTTGTAATTTAGTGTTTTGTTTTTTTTTGTAATTTAGTTTAGTTTATTTAATTGTAGGTACATGTAGTTAGTTGATTTAATTTATTTATTGATAGTGTAGTGTTAGGTGTAATTGTAACTTAGGTTAGGATTTATTTTACAGGTAATTTTGTAATTATTTTAACTAGGTAGCCATTAAATAGTAAAGAACTATTTAATAGCTATTGTACCTAGTTAAACTAAATACAACGTTGCCTATAAAATAAATATAAATTCTAAAATAGCTACAATATAATTATTTGTTATATTGTAGCTATATTAGGGTTTATTTTACAGGTAAGTATTTAGCTTTAAATAGGAATACCTTATTTAATAAGAGTTAATTTATTTTGTTAGAATAAAATTATATTTAACTTAGGGGGGTGTTAGGGTTAGGGTTAGACTTAGCTTTAGGGGTTAATACATTTATTAGAGTAGCGGCGAGGTCCGTTCGGCAGATTAGGGGTTAATAAGTGTAGGTAGGTAGCGGCAACGTTGGGGGGGGGCAGATTAGGGGTTAATAAATATTATGTAGGTGTCGGCAATGTTAGGGGCAGCAGATTAGGGGTTTATAGGTATAATGTATGTGGCGGCGGTGTGCGGTCGGCAGATTAGGGGTTAAGAAATTTTATTAGAGTGGCGGCGATGTGGGGGGACCTCGGTTTAGGGGTACATAGGTAGTTTATGGGTGTTAGTGTACTTTAGAGCACAGTAGTTAAGAGCTTTATAAACCGGCGTTAGCCCAGAAAGCTCTTAAATACTGACTTTTCGGTAGAGGCTCTAACGCTCACTTCAGCCAAGACTCTAAATAACAGCGTTAGGAAGATCCCATTGAAAAGATAGGATACGCAATTGGCGTAAGGGGATTTGGGGTATGGAAAAGTCGCGGCTTGGAAGTGAGCGTTAGACCCTTTCCTGGCTGACTCTAAATACCAGCGGGCGGTAAAAAGCAGTGTTAGGAGCCCTTAACGCTGCTTTTGACGGCTAACGCCAAACTCTAAATCTAGGCGACAGTCACAACCAATTCATTTAGCTTAACACAAATGTATTAACAAATTAATCTATACAACCTATCTTAAAAAAAAGATCATAACATGTAGTTAAAGAGCGACTTGGAAAAGCTTTTACAGATGCTAAAGAATTGAATACGGTGAAGATATGTAAAAACACTCTATTAAGGGAATTAGAAGTTTTTCGTTGAGCAATATTTCTTTTAAGGAAACATTTGATCTCTTAAGGAAACAAGCTATAGATAATACATTTTCAGTATAATAAAAATAAATGTCTTATAGTAATAAATTCTAAGGCCTAGATTTGGAGTTTGGCGGTAGCCGTGAAAACCAGCGTTAGAGGCTCCTAACGCTGGTTTTAGGCTACCGCCGGTATTTGGAGTCATTCAAAAAAGGGTCTAACGCTCACTTTTCAGCCGCGACTTTTCCATACCGCAGATCCCCTTACGTCATTTGCGTATCCTATCTTTTCAATGGGATCTTTCTAACTCCGGTATTTAGAGTCGTGTCTGAAGTGAGCGTTAGAAATCTAACGACAAAACTCCAGCTGCAGAAAAAAGTCAGTAGTTAAGAGCTTTCTGGGCTAACGCCGGTTCATAAAGCTCTTAACTACTGTGCTCTAAAGTACACTAACACCCATAAACTACCTATGTACCCCTAAACCGAGGTCCCCCCACATCGCCGCCACTCGATTAAATTTTTTAACCCCTAATCTGCAGACCGCCACCTACGTTATACTTATGTACCCCTAATCTGCTGCCCCTAACACCGCCGACCCCTATATTATATTTATTAACCCCTAACCTGCCCCCCACAACGTCGCAGCCAGCTACCTACAATAATTAACCCCTAATCTGCCGACCGCAAAGCGCCGCCACCTACATTATCCTTATGTACCCCTAATCTGCTGCCCCTAACACCGCCGACCCCTATATTATATTTATTAACCCCTAATCTGCCCCCCTCAACGTCGCCTACACCTGCCTACACTTATTAACCCCTAATCTGCCGAGCGGACCGCACCGCTACTATAATAAAGTTATTAACCCCTAATACGCCTCACTAACCCTATAATAAATAGTATTAACCCCTAATCTGCCCTCCCTAACGTCGCCGACACCTAACTTCAATTATTAACCCCTAATCTGCCGACTGGAGCTCACCGCTATTCTAATAAATGTATTAACCCCTAAAGTTAAGTCTAACCCTAACACTAACACCCCCCTAAGTTAAATATAATTTTAATCTAACAAAATTAATTAACTCTTATTAAATAAATTATTCCTATTTAAAGCTAAATACTTACCTGTAAAATAAATCCTAATATAGCTACAATATAAATTATAATTATATTATAGCTATTTTAGGATTTATATTTATTTTACAGGTAACTTTGTAATTATTTTAACCAGGTACAATAGCTATTAAATAGTTAAGAACTATTTAATAGCTAAAATAGTTAAAATAATTACAAATTTACCTGTAAAATAAATCCTAACCTAAGTTACAATTAAACCTAACACTACACTATTAATAAATTAATTAAATAAAATGCTTATAATTATGTACAATTATCTAAATTAAATACAATTCCTACAAATAAATACAATGAAATAAACTAACTAAAGTACAAAAAATAAAAAAGAACTAAGTTACAAAAAATAAAAAAATATTTACAAACATTAGAAAAATATTACAACAATTTTAAACTAATTACACCTACTCTAAGCCCCCTAATAAAATAACAAAGCCCCCCAAAATAAAAAAATGCCCTACCCTATTCTAAATTACTAAAGTTCAAAGCTCTTTTACCTTACCAGCCCTGAACAGGGCCCTTTGCAGAGCATGCCCCAAGAAGTTCAGCTCTTTTTCCTGTAAAAAAAACACATACAATACCCCCCCCAACATTACAACCCAACACCCACAGACCCCTAATCTAACCCAAACCCCCCTTAAATAAACCTAACACTAAGCCCCTGAAGATCTCCCTACCTTGAGTCGTCTTCACCCAGCCGAGCCAAATTCTTCATCCAAGCGGAGCAAGAAGAGGTCCTCCATCCGGTAGAAGTCTTCATCCAAGCGGGGCAGAAGAGGTCTTCCATCCGATTGAAGTCTTCATCCAAGAGGCATCTTCTATCGTCATCCATCCGGAGCGGAGCGGCAGCATCCTGAAGACCTCCGACGCAGAACATCCATCCTGGCCGACGACTGAACGACACGGAACATCCATCCTGGCCGACGACTGAACGATGAATGACGGTTCCTTTAAATGGCGTCATCCAAGATGGCGTCCCTCGAATTCCGATTGGCTGATAGGATTCTATCAGCCAATCGGAATTAAGGTAGGAATATTCTGATTGGCTGATGGAATCAGCCAATCAGAATCAAGTTCAATTCGATTGGCTGATCCAATCAGCCAATCAGATTGAGCTCGCATTCTATTGGCTGTTCCGATCAGCCAATAGAATGCGAGCTCAATCTGATTGGCTGATTCAATCAGCCAATCAAATTTTTCCTACCTTAATTCCGATTGGCTGATAGAATCCTATCAGCCAATCGGAATTCGAGGGACGCCATCTTGGATGACGTCATTTAAAGGAACTGTCATTCGTCGTTCAGTCGTCGGCCAGGATGGATGTTCCGCGTCGGAGGTCTTCAGGATGCTGCCGCTCCACTCCGGATGGATGACGATAGAAGATGCCTCTTGGATGAAGACTTCAATCGGATGGAAGACCTCTTCTGCCCCGCTTGGATGAAGACTTCTACCAGATGGAGGACCTCTTCTTGCTCCGCTTGGATGAAGAATTTGGCTCGGCTGGGTGAAGACGACTCAAGGTAGGGAGATCTTCAGGGGCTTAGTGTTAGGTTTATTTAAGGGGGGTTTGGGTTAGATTAGGGGTATGTGGGTGGTGGGTTGTAATGTTGGGGGGGGGTATTGTATGTTTTTTTTTACAGGCAAAAGAGCTGAACTTCTTGGGGCATGCCCCGCAAAGGGCCCTGTTCAGGGCTGGTAAGGTAAAAGAGCTTTGAACTTTAGTAATTTAGAATAGGGTAGGGCATTTTTTTATTTTGGGGGGCTTTGTTATTTTATTAGGGGGCTTAGAGTAGGTGTAATTAGTTTAAAATTGTTGTAATATATTTCTAATGTTTGTAAATATTTTTTTCTTTTTTGTAACTTAGTTCTTTTTTATTTTTTGTACTTTAGTTAGTTTATTTCATTGTATTTATTTGTAGGAATTGTATTTAATTTATTTATTGATAGTGTAGTGTTAGGTTTAATTGTAGATAATTATAGGTATTTTATTTAATTAATTTATTGATAGTGTAGTGTTAGGTTTAATTGTAACTTAGGCTAGGATTTATTTTACAGGTAAATTTGTAATTATTTTAACTATTTTAGCTATTAAATAGTTCTTAACTATTTAATAGCTATTGTACCTGGTTAAAATAATTACAAAGTTATCTGTAAAATAAATATTAATCCTAAAATAGCTATAATATAATTATAATTTATATTGTAGCTATATTAGGATTTATTTTACAGGTAAGCATTTAGCTTTAAATAGGAATAATTTATTTAATAAGAGTTAATTAATTTCGTTAGATTAAAATTATATTTAATTTAGGGGGGTGTTAGTGTTAGGGTTAGACTTAGCTTTAGGGGTTAATACATTTATTAGAATAGCGGTGAGCTCCAGTCGCCAGATTAGGGGTTAATAATTGAAGTTAGGTGTCGGCGATGTTAGGGAGGGCAGATTAGGGGTTAATACTATTTATTATAGGGTTAGTGAGGCAGATTAGGGGTTAATAACTTTATTATAGTAGCGCTCAGGTCCGGTCGGCAGATTAGGGGTTAATAAGTGTAGGCAGGTGGAGGCGACGTTGTGGGGGGCAGATTAGGGGTTAATAAATATAATATAGGGGTCGGCGGTGTTAGGGGCAGCAGATTAGGGGTACATAGGGATAATGTAAGTAGCGGCGGTTTACGGAGCGGCAGATTAGGGGTTAAAAATAATATACAGGGGTCAGCGATAGCGGGGGCGGCAGAATAGGGGTTAATAAGTGTAAGGTTAGGGGTGTTTAGACTCGGGGTACATGTTAGAGTGTTAGGTGCAGAAGTAGGAAGTGTTTCCCCATAGCAAACAATGGGGCTGCGTTAGGAGCTGAACGCGGCTTTTTTGCAGGTGTTAGGTTTTTTTTTCAGCTCAAACAGCCCCATTGTTTCCTATGGGGGAATCATGCACGAGCATGTTTTTGAGGCTGGCCGTGTCTGTAAGCAACTCTGGTATCGAGAGTTGAAGTTGCGTTAAATATGCTATACTCTCCTTTTTTGGAGCATAACGCAGCCATTCTGTGGACTCTCAATACCAGAGTTATTTTAAAGGTGCGGCCAGAAAAAAGCCAGCATTAGCTACGCGGGTCGTTACCGACAAAACTCTAAATCTAGCCGTTGGATTGTATCCTTATCTCAACGATAAGCCCCTCATATTCTGAGTATTATGTATGTCATTTCATTACATTCAATTTGCAGCAGTTATAGATAGTATCAGAGAACAAAAACTCCCAAGAAGAGAATCTTAAAAAATTAACAAACTATCTAGTATTACCTTTAAAGACCAAGAGAAAGATATTAAGTGTGATCTATAAACAACTTAACATCACTAATTTTATTGATTCCCAATGGATGTCCTGTTTTTAAAGTATAGATCCAAAAAAACTCTTTTTTGCTAAGGGCCATATATCTATCTCCTCCTCTTATATTAACTTTCACTTGATCAATACCCTGAAACTGGAAACATTTTAAACCTTCAGCATGTTTGGCAAAATGTTTCGCCACAGGTGTTTTAGGGACTTCTGCTTCCGAGGACAACCGGTGTTCCCTTATCCTGTCCTTAAGAAATCTGGAGGTAAGACCCACATATTGAAAATTGCAAAAGCTACATGTAATAAGATATACGACATAAGTTGAATTACAATTGAGTCTGCTCTTAATGTCGTATATATTCCCTGTATTAGATGATCTAAAAGTATCTCCTATTGTGGCATACAAGACAACTCTTGCAAGGTCTTCATCCACTTTAAAAAAACCTGCTTTTTTAGAGAGCCAATTTGTCTTAAGTATGGTGTCACTTACACTTGTTGCAAAATTTTAGGCTACTCTGTCTCCAATGGTCTCTGCTCTACTTGATACAAATTTACAAATGCTGGAAATATTTCTGAGATCATTATCTTTTTCCAATATAGGCAGTCTCTTTCTGATAATTTCACAGATATTATTGTATTGTCTACTATATGTAGATTATATGTATGTTATGAAATTAATATCACCAAAACTTGCCTTTTCTTTCTTTTTATCAGTCAGAAGGCTATTTCTGTCATATCTAGATATCTGACCTGCTATATTATGCAAAACAGAGGAATCATAACCCCTTTCTATTAGACGTGAGGTCAGTTCATTTGCATGATCCCAATAGGTGTTTAAATTAGTGCAATTTCGTCTTAATCTGATGTACTGGCCCTTAGGTATGCCCTTTTTCAGATTATACGGATGGGATGAATCTGCTCTTAAAATAGTATTGCCACTAATTTCCTTCTTATAAACTTCAGAAATGATTTTATCTTGATCATGGGATAAAGATACATCCAGATATGGCATATTAGTTTCAGAAAAATAATAGGTGAACTTTAAATTGCTTCTGTTATTATTCAAATATTCCATGAACAATTCTAACTCAACAACTGATCCCTCCCATACTAGTAGAATGTCATCTATAAATCTAGTATAGAATTTAATATTGTTTTTAAAAGAATTTTCCTCATTAAAAATGAACATCCTTTCAGGTTTTCATAAGATGGGGCGAATTTCGCCCCCATCGCTGTTCCTCTGAGCTGCATAAAGAACTCACCGTTAAAGATAAAATAATTGTGCTCGAGTAGAAAGGAAATAACCTCTAGTATATAATCAATAAGTTCTCCACCATAATCAGAAAATCCCAACAGCATGCTCTTTACAGCTAACACACCTTTGTCACGAGGAATACAGGAGTAGAGCGAAACAGCATCTATAGTTACAAAGATATTATTTTTGTCCCACTTGACTTTCTGCACTAATCTGAGAAGATGCTTGGTATCTTTCAAAAACCCAGGTAAAGACTGCACCACTGGTTGCAATTGTGCATCAACCCATTGTCCTTATCTTTCACCCAGGGAGCCAATAGCTGAAATAATTGGTCTCCCTGGGGGATTGATCAGTGATTTGTGCACTTTTGGTAGAAATTTAAATATCGGTACTCTTGGATGTTCTACAAATACATATTCGCTGATCTTATTGGTCAAAATTGACTTCTCAACTCCTGTATCTAAACGATGTGTCAATTCCTTTTGAAATGTATGTGTTGGGTTGAATGTGAGTTTCTTATATGTGTCAGAATCATTTAACTGCCTGTAAGCTTCATTCAGATATTGTTCTTTGCCCAGGACTACTATTGATCCCCCTTTGCAAGATTTAAGAATCACTATGTCATTGTTATTCTCCAATTTGTTTAGAGCAAAACGCTCCTTACTATTTAAATTGTTAATGCAGGTTTTATTTCTAGAGACTTCCTCTGCCATAGTGATTAGATCTTGTTCTACTATTGAATGAAATATTTCAATGACATCATTTCTAGCATTACTTCACTTCTCTTTTAAATGTGGATGTAGACCCTGCAAGAGTTGTCAGTATGCCACAATAGGAGATACTTTTAGATCATCTAATACAGGGAAGATATATGACATTAGGAGCAGACTCAATTGTAATTCAACTTATGTCGTATATCTTATTACATGTAGCTTTTGCAATTTTCAATATGTGGGTCTTACCTCCAGATTTCTTAAGGACAGGATAAGGGAACACCGGTTGTCCTTGGAAGCAGAAGTCCCTAAAACACCTGTGGCGAAACATTTTGCCAAACATGCTGAAGGTTTAAAATGTTTCCAGTTTCAGGGTATTGAGCAAATGAAAGTTAATATAAGAGGAGGAGATAGATATATGGCCCTTAGCAAAAAAGAGTTTTTTTGGATCTATACTTTAAAAACAGGACATCCATTGGGAATAAATAAAATTAGTGATGTTAAGTTGTTTATAGAGCACACTTAATATCTTTCTCTTGGTCTTTAAAGGTAATACTAGATAGTTAGATAATTTTTTAAGATTCTCTTCTTGGGAGTTTTTGTTCTCTAATACTATCTATAACTGCTGCAAATCGAATGTAATGACATACATAATACTCAGAATATGAGGGGCTTATCGTTGAGATAAGGATACAATCTTAGAATTTATTACTATAAGACATTTATTTTTATTATACTGAAAATGTATTATCTATAGCTTGTTTCCTTAAGAGATCAAATGTTTCCTTAAAAGAAATATTGCTCAACGAAAAACTTCTAATTCCCTTAATAGAGTGTTTTTACATATCTTCACCGTATTCAATTCTTTAGCATCTGTAAAAGCTTTTCCAAGTCGCTCTTTAACTACATGTTATGATCTTTTTTTTAAGATAGGTTGTATAGATTAATTTGTTAATACATTTGTGTTAAGTTAAATGAATTGGTTGTGACTGTGAAAATATGAATTGGTTGCAGAGATCAAATAACGTTATCCTATTGGTTTAGACAATGAATTCCGTAGGCAAGTTAACACCTGTAATCACACCTGTAGTATAGCTCTGAGGAAGTGCCGCTAGGCAGGAAACGCGTCAGCAGCAGCTTTGTGTGCTGTGCCCTTTGTTCTTTTAAACTTTGTATAATAAAATGAACGTTTTACATTAACATCTCTTCTCCAGCCTGGTGCTTTTATGGACATCGCTATTCTTGTTGTTTTTGCTGTGAAGTATTGTACCTAGGGGCAGTGGAGAGCCTCAGCGAGTCCTGCATCACAGTCTATGCCAAAAGTTGCCTGAATTTGGGATTCGGCATTTTGCACACAGGTGATACATACACCCCCTCTGAGAGTACCAGCGTCAAGCGCTTGTTCGGACTGGTGATGCAGTGATTACACTGAGGATCATGCAGAGCATGTAAGTCCGTTGATTATCGCCATAGGAGAAGTTTGACTTGACAGAGGAGGGGTAAGTTCCCTGTTTGTGCACATCACTGTTTAAAGTTGCTGAGTGGGAGGTATACGATATTGTGACGTCCGCGAGTTGTGGAGCTCAGGGTGAGCTGTAAGTCACTAATGTCTACACAATGGTTGTATTAGTGTGAAGCTACACGCAAATATCTCTGTATAACAAATATTGGTGCTGATTCATTAATAAATCCATGGGAATGAACACAATGTTATCTATATGACACACATGAACTAGCACTGTTTAGCTGTAAAAAAAATGTCAAAATGGACTGAGATAAGAGGCAGCCTATAAGGTCTTAGAAATTAGCATATGAGCCTACTTTGGTTTAGTTTTCAACAAAAATTATCAAGAGAACAAAGTAAATTTGATGATTAAAGTGAATTGGAAAGTTGTTTAAAATTTGCATTTCCTATCTGAGTCATGAAAGCTAAATTTTGACTAGACTGTCCCTTTAATGTACGCTCTATGTGATTCATGAAACTTTTATTTGACTTTCACTTCTCTTTAAATAGAAGGACTTTTTTATACATGGTTTAGCCATAAACAAATCTCTAGTGGATATTATTTCCACGTTAATTTAGTTTCTCACAAATTTAACTTGGCCCTTAAATCACACAACAAATGATACCAAGAGAATAAAGGAAATTTGATAATAGAAGTAAATTGGAAACTGTTTACAATTGTATGTTCTACCTAAATTATGAAAGAAAAAAATTGGGGTTTCATGTCCCTTTAAAGGGACATTAAACTCAAAATGTCATTATTCAGATAGAGCATATAATTGTAACCAACATTTCAAATAACTTAACAAATTTGCTTCATTCTCTTTGTATCCCTTGTTGAAAGAGCAACAACTGCTGGGATCTAAGTGAACATAACATGTGAGCCAATGACAAGAGACATATATTTGCAGCTACCAATCAGCAAATAGGTAACAGTAGTGCATTGCTGCTCCTGAACCTACCTAGGTAAACTTTTCAACAAAAGTTACCAAGAAAATGAAGCAAATGAGTTGATAGTAGTAAATTACAAAGTTGTTTATAATTGTATGATCTCTCTGAATTTTGAAAGTTTACTTTTCAATTTCTTCAACATAAAGCATATTACTCAACTCCCCTTAAAGGACAATAAACATGAGATTTCAACAAAGCATAAAATGTTTATTTTCGAAAGTGAAATATTATTACGATATACAGACTTTATTTTGCTTCCTTTTGCTTCCTTTTGCTTCCTTTTGCTGTAAAATACACCTGTAAATGAATACTCCTTTGAACAAGGAACATGGCAACCCCAGATGATCATTTCAACTTCCACGAGTCCCAGTGAACATGAACATAACAAAGTGTTTTACTGTGAATTTACTGAAAGTAGAATATGTTCTATGTATCTTTAAAAAGATATTCCAATATATATATATATATATATATATATATATATATATATATATATATATATATATATATATATATATATATATATATAATATATATACGGTATATATAATATATATATATATATATACAGTATATATATATATATATATATATATATATATATGTATATTATTATTATTATTATCAGGTATTTGTAGAGTGCCAACAGATTCCGCAGCGCTGTAAACATAGTCGGTATACAGGATAGCTTTTGGAGGGATCAAGTGGGTAGAGGGCCCTACCGAGAGTTTCACAGTTGTAGTCGGCTCTTATGAAGGCGATCTGCAAACAGCTGGGCCTATAGGCTTACATTCTAAGGGGTTCAAGGGGAAAGCAATGGAGTTAGGAAAGGTTAGTGTTGGTTGTATGCATCCCTGAATAGTAGAGTTTTTAGGGAGCGCTTGAAGCTGTTAAAACTAGGGAAGAGTCTTGTGGAGCGTGGCAGGGAGTTCCACAAGATGGGGGCCAGTCTGGAGAAGTCCTGTAAACGGGAATGTGAAAGGATGAGAGAGTGGATTAAAATCTTAGTTGTATCTTGTGTAAGGAAATGTCTAATTTTAGAGATGTTTTTAAGGTGGAAGCGGCAGGCTTTAGCCAAGGACTGAATGTGAGGAGTGAAGGAAAGATATGAATCAAGTGTGACCCCAAGACATCGGGCATGCGGGGTATGGGTAATGATGGAATTATCAACAGTTACAGAAAATTTGGGGGTGGAGACATTGGAGGAAGGGGGAAAAATAAGGAGTTCAGTTTTGGAGAGATTTAGCTTAAAGGATTACTTTCTGTTATAATTTTTAAGCTAAACAACTAACATATTAAAGTTAATAAACATTAATTAAAACCTACTGACCTATATTTTCTCCAAAATGAAGTTTCATAACGTTCTAAAAGTTATATCTTTTATTCGCCGATGATGTCACATTATCCTGCCCACTATTTTCAGCACTGAGTGTTCAAAATACTTAAACCAATAACTTTTTGTTTAAAGCGCCATTTTGAAACCTAGGTACTGTAAACGGATTGGTACAGAGCAAAGTATACCCACGGAGTGGGTTTGGAAAACAATTAAATTTGCAGACAAGATTTCTGATATACGGTAGAGATATGTTAATGAAATGCTATTGATAAAAAGCGTATTTGGGATAGTTAGTTAGTAACAGGCATAGAAAATATTTACTTACAGTGGCCCTTTAAGGTAGTGAGAGGACATCCAAGATGAGATATGAGAAAGACAGTTAGAGGGTTAGTAAGGAAGGAGGTAGGTCTGGTGCAGAGAGGTAGATCTGGGTGTCATTGGCATACAAATGATATTGAAACCCATGGGACTTTATTAAGGAACCTAATAGAAAGTGGTAATGGGGCAGAGGATGCTTTGGAGAAGACTACACTAAATGTACGGTTAGTCAGATAGGAAGAGAACCATGAGAGAGCTGTGTCGCAGATGCCGAAGGATTGGAGAGTTTGGAGCAGAAGAGGGTGGTCAACAGTGTCAAAGGCTGCAGACAGGTCAAGGAGGATAAGCAGAGAGAAGTGGCCTTTGGATTTTGCTGTAAGTAGGTCATTGGTAACCTTGACAATTGCTGTCTCTGTAGAGTGATGGGAATGAAATCCAGATTGCAATGGGTCAAGAAGAGAGTTTAGTGTAAGGAAATGGGATAGACATGTGTATACTAGCTTTTTGAGGAGCATTGAGGCAAGAGGGAGTAGGGAAATAGGGCGGTAGTTGGATGGAGAGGTTGGATCGAGGGAAAGTTTTTTGAGGATAGGTGTGACCATTGCATGTTTTAGAGATGAGGAAAATATACCAGTGCTGAGGGAGAGGTTGAAAATGTGTGTGAGTATGGGGGTGGGGGTAGAAGAGAGGGAGGGGAGTAGCTGTGAGGGGATGGGGTCGAGGGGACAGGTAGTGAGGTGGGAGGACAGTATAAGGGCTGAAACTTCATCTTCGTTAACAGGGGCAAAAGAGCTGCATTTTTAGATATTTGGGTTTTGGGTGATTTTGAGCTTTTGAGAGGGTGGGAGATTGGTAGCATGTTTAGAGCTGATTTCACTTCTGATGGATCTTAGCTGTGTATAGTCTAAGGGTTATTTAAGAAATGATCTGTGTATGTTTAAAATGTATACATATTTATTTCAAAAATTAAAAGTTAATAAAACCAATCACAACTGCTAAAAACAAACATTAATAACGACTGTCTTCCTAAAATATACTAACAGTCTCTCTTGGGTCTACTAAATATAGGTGATACTTTCCAGTACTATATAATGATACTTTACAGTACTATATATGAATAAAAATCCTTGAAATACCTAAAAAATAGAATAAAATAAACTTATGTTGATATTAACACAACAATATGTGCTATATGAGTGTAAAAGGTAATGCTGAGAGTTTCAAAAAATGTATACAAATATATAAAATTATGACCTTTAGGTGTACACCCTTTTAGAGTCAATAATCACACGCGGTGTGAGAGTGAATAAAAAATTGGAATAAAAAAATTGTGACACAAAAATATAGTTCATGTGAAAAAATATATCAAGTGGAAAAATATATCAAGTGAAAAAATAGTCCAAGTGAAAGTGAATGTTATTGTCTTTTATAAGAATAATTATATGGTGTCTTTTTGAAATTATATCCTTGTGATCTGTATCCTAAGAAGAGTTGTCCAACTGTTCTTCAAATGGCACAATTATAATCCACTTTGGGTGTATCCATAAATCTTTAAACCTAAGTGAAAAAATAAACATACATAGTGCAATATGCTTCGCTAAAAGTGGCTGAATAGGTATTAAACTCACCGAATAGGGACCTGAGCCGTGAATATCAGTAACAATCTACGCGTTTCGATCCTCCTGGATCTTTCTCAAGACTGATATTGGCTCTAGTGGTCCCCTACCTTAAATAGGGTGTGTATTCTAAATTGTGGTCCGCCAAAAGGTGCCAAAACCGCTTCCGTTGGTTACCTTTGACCCGGAAATGTCTCCAATGTTTTTAATATCAGCGGTTGTTGCGCGAAACCGGAAGTGTTATTGCGGCCGGAATCGGCACTGCTTGCCTGTGTATCCGCTCTTCAATATGAGAGTATATGGCACGAAACCGGAAGTGACGCTTCGCTTATGACGTCACTTCCGCAGTTTCACTTTCGCTCCGAGCGTATACTAATCCAATTGGTACCTTGTTTATAGAAACAATTGGAAAAATATTCACTCTCAAGTCCCTTAATCATGAGAGTCTATACCTTTACATAATACAGCCAATGTTGCTTTTGCTAAAAATATCGGACACAATTATGTTTAAAATGCATATTTCTAATTAGAGTATATATGTGAATTGTAGTGGTAGAGCTCAGTGTGGGCTAAAGTTAATCTATAATTCTTAGTGAATTACCACATCTACCTCATACCTCCCTATACATAATACTATCTGAATATAGATATAAATATATAAATAACAGTTAGCAATTTTGAGGGGAGGAGAGAAATGGAGTTGTGTGGCCTACGCATACCTCTATATGGGCAAATGGGAGAACCTATTTTGGGATTCCTGCCCAGCGGGCGCAGACCTGGTCCTCTTCAAAAGGTATATAGACGACATCCTAATAGTGTGGAAAGGAAGTATTGAAGATCTGGAACACACTATACACGTGATGAATAAGAATACCGTAAATTTAAAGTTTACATATGAGATAAGTAAAAGGAGCATTCATTTTTTGGATTTAGATATCAATATAGAGAAAGGAAAAATCTCCACCTCAACCTATTTCAAGGAAGTAGATTGCTGCAACTACATTCACCAAACTAGTTGCCACCTTCAAAGATGGAAGGCCAATATCCCCAAAGGCCAACTGATGAGAATCAGAAAAAACTGTTCCGATGTTAATAAATGGAAGGAACAATCAAAGATCCTGAAAAAGAGGTTCTTAGATAGGGGATACGAAGAAGAAACTATAGACAAGACAAGACCATAAAAGAAATTGAAACCATGGATAGAGGACCTATGTTACACTATAAAGACAAAGAAAAAACATGCAAGGATGGCACAGGAATAGAAGTACCTTTTATAACTGAATATAGCGAGAATCGATTTTTAATCGAAAAGATCATAAAGAAAAATTGGCATTTCCTAAAGGAAGACAACATTATCGGAAAAGATCTGAATGAGACACCAAGGTTCATATATCGGAAAACAAGAAACTTGAAAAGTATTCTTGCGCCAAGTGTTTCAAAAATTCAGAAGAAGACAATAAATGATGTCCTAGGCCAACAATTAAAAGGGTTCTTCCCATGCCACTCGTGTAAAGCGTGTAAACATGGCAAAAAAGCACGGACTTTCAAATCCAAAATAACAGGAGAAACTTTTAATATGAATGATGTGATAAAATGTCAGGATAGTGGCATTATATATCTGATAGAGTGTGGTTGTGGACTTCAGTATATAGGCCAAACCTCCAGGAAACTTAAAGACAGGATAAGGGAACACCTGTTACAAATCAAATGGAAGAAGGAGGACTTCCCCCTATATAAGCACTTTAAAGAATTCCACAACAGTAACAGTAAAATTCTCAGATACATGAGTATAAGTAAAGTAAAGAAGAATTGGAGAGGAGGGGACTTTGAAAAGTCACTTTTAAAAGAAGAGTCAAAATGGATCTTCAACATGGACTGCATATTCCCCAAAGGTTTCAATAGTAATATAGAAATATTACATTTACTATAAAACAAAACCTTTCCAAAAAATCCTCCCCAACAGACTCCTAACTTATCCATTATTTATTACAAACAATCTACATCTAAGGATATTTTAGTATAATATTTTTAGTACTTTCTATTATTTTTATATTTTTATATTTTAATATTTTTACATTTTTATCCATATTTTCCTCCAAGAATGCTTTCAAATAGAGACCTCTCTGGATCGCACTACACTATAGTCTTTGAGGATTAAGATATAGATTGCAACGCAAGCAGAGTCAATGTTCTTACTAACAGACTCAGTCTATGTCTTAGAAGGGTATATGGGGGGCCACATTTAACGTAGGCCACACGACTCCATTTCTCTCCTCCCCTCAAAATAGCTAACTGTTAGCTATTTATATATTTATATCTATATTCAGATAGTATTATGTATAGGGAGGTATGAGGTAGCTGTGGTAATTCACTAAGAATTATAGATTAACTTTAGCCCACACTGAGCTCTACCACTACAATTCACATATATACTCTAATTAGAAATATGCATTTTAAACATAATTGTGTCCGATATTTTTAGCAAAAGCAACATTGGCGGTATTATGTAAAGGTATAGACTCTCATGATTAAGGGACTTGAGAGTGAATATTTTTCCAATTGTTTCTATAAACAAGGTACCAATTGGATTAGTATACGCTCGGAACGAAAGTGAAACAGCGGAAGTGACGTCATAAGCGAAGCGTCACTTCCGGTTTCGTGCCATATACTCTCATATTGAAGAGCGGATACACAGGCAAGCAGTGCCGATTCCGGCCGCAATAACACTTCTGGTTTTGCGCAACAACCGCTGATATTAAAAACATTGGAGACATTTCCGTGTCAAAGGTAACCAATGGAAGCGGTTTTGGCGCCTTTTGGCGGACCACAATTTAGAATACACACCCTATTTAAGGTAGGGGACCACTAGAGCCAATATCAGTCTTGAGAAGATCCAGGAGGATCGAAACGCGTAGATTGTTACTGATATTCACGGCTCAGGTCCCTAATCGGTGAGTTTAATACCTATTCAGCCACTTTTAGCGAAGCATATTGCACTATGTATGTTTATTTTTTCACTTAGGTTTAAAGATTTATGGATACACCCAAAGTGGATTATAATTGTGCCATTTGAAGAACAGTTGGACAACTCTTCTTAGGATATGTATCGCAAGGATATAATTTCAAAAAGACACCATATAATTATTCTTATAAAAGACAATAACATTTACTTTCACTTGGACTATTTTTTCACTTGATATATTTTTCCACTTGATATATTTTTTCACATGAACTATATTTTTTCACATGAACTATATTTTTGTGTCACAAATTTTTTTATTCCAATTTTTTATTCACTCTCACGCTGCGTGTGATTATTGACTCTAA
Organism: Bombina bombina; assembly: GCF_027579735.1. Lineage (NCBI taxonomy): Eukaryota > Metazoa > Chordata > Amphibia > Anura > Bombinatoridae > Bombina > Bombina bombina. The sequence goes on along the minus strand of NC_069505.1, from coordinate 82,222,318 downwards.
AAGGGTGTACACCTAAAGGTCATAATTTTATATATTTTTATACATTTTTTGAAACTCTCAGCATTACCTTTTACACTCATATAGCACATATTGTTGTGTTAATATCAACATAAGTTTATTTTATTCTATTTTTTGAGGTATTTCAAGGATTTTTATTCATATATAGTACTGTAAAGTATCATTATATAGTACTGGAAAGTATCACCTATATTTAGTAGACCCAAGAGAGACTGTTAGTATATTTTAGGAAGACAGTCGTTATTAATGTTTGTTTTTAGCAGTTGTGATTGGTTTTATTAACTTTTAATTTTTGAAATAAATATGTATACATTTTAAACATACACAGATCATTTCTTAAATAACCCTTAGACTATACACAGCTAAGATCCCTTTAAAGAGATCAAAGCGCTCCTTCTAGCCTATACAATTTGTTTAACTTAAAATCTGATCGGGAGATTTTGCGCATAGGAGCTGGTGTAGTGGCATTCTTGGCGCTGGAGCTATATATTTATTGTTTAAGTTCACTTCTGATGGAGTCAATTTTGTTATTGAAGTGGCTGGCAAAATCTTGAGCTGAGAGAGAAGTTGTATTAGGAGGTGGTGGTGGGCGGAGAAGAGTATTGAACGTGGAGAACAGATGATTTGGGTTAGAGGAAAGAGTATAGAGGAGATTTTAGAAGTATTGTTGCTTATAAAGATTAAGGGCAGAATAGTAGGATGTCAGGATAAACTTTTAGTGAAGAAAGTCAGCTGAACTCCGAGATTTCCTCCAGTGTCGCTCAGCAGTACGGGAACATCTGCGTAGGTACCGTGTCAGAGGAGTATGCCAGGGCTGAATATGAGAGTGTGGTTTCTGAGCTATGGTTGGAGGGGCCAGATTGTCAATGACCGATGTAAGGGTGGAGTTATACTGGCAGATAGATTGGTCAGGGCAGGAAAAGGAGGTGATGGATGAGAGGAGAGGTTTGAGAGAGCTAGTGAGCTGTTGCAGATCTAATGACTTAGTGCTTTTGTGAAGTTTGGTGTGAGGGGTAGAGGGAGGGGGAGTTGTAGGTAGGGAAGTGATGTTGCAAGTTAGGAGATGATGATCAGAGAGAGGAAAAGGGGAGTTTGTGAAATTTGAGATAGTGCATTATTAGGTGAAAATCAGATCAAGGGAATGACTATCTTTGTGAGTGGGAGAGTCAGTCCATTGTGACAGGCCGAAAGAGGAAGTGAGTTGAAGAAGTTGTTTTGCAGAGGCGGCAGTGGGATTGTCAAGAGGGATGTTGAAGTCACCAAGAATGAGGGCAGGGGTGTCTGAGGAAAGAAAATAAGGAAGCCAGGCAGCAAAGTGATCTAAAAAGTTGGGGAGCCAGGGGGGCGGTATATGACTGCAACACGTATAGAGAGGAGAGAGAATAAACAAATCAGGTGTGCTTCAAATGAAGAAAATGTGAGTGAAGAGAAGGGCTGTATTTGTTGAAAGGTGCAACGAGAGGAAAGTAAAATACCAACACCACCTCCTTGTCTATTGCCAGACCTAGGAGGGTGGCTGAAATGGAGACCCCCATGTGACAGTGCAGCAGTGGATGCTGTGTCTGAAGCAGAGAGCCAGGTTTCTGTAAGAGCCAGAAGGTTAAGAGAGTGGGAGGTAAAGAGATCATGGATAGAAGTGAGCTTGTTGCAAACAGAGCGAGAGTTCCAGAGAGCACAAGTGAAGGGGGAGGTGGTTTTAGATGTAAGAGGAATGTGATTAAGGTCACCAGAGTTTTGTTTATGGAGTCTATTGAAAGGCACACAAGGATGTGAAAGGCTAGGAGGTTGTGGGGGACCAGGATTAGGGGAGATGTCGTCTGCAGCTAGTATGAGCAAGAGGGAGAGTGACATGAGATGAGAAGCAGATTTGCAGTAATGAAGGGCAGGGGGGAGAGAGAGTGTTTAGGAACAGGTGAGTTCATGAGTAAAAAAGTAAGGTGAGTAGAAGAGAGATGGGCTAATGAACAGTGCAGGTGAAGAGGGAGAAGGAGTAATTGAGTAATGTAGTTTGTTATAGAGACAAGAGGTAGCAAATATACCTATATATAATCATATATGCAAATTGTTTAAACACATTAAAGTCAGCTTCAGGGCAGCATTGCACTACTGGAAGCTAGCTGAACAGATCTCGTAAGCGAAAGACAAGAGACAAATGTGTGTAGCCACCAATCATCAGCTAGTTCCCAGGAGTGCAATGCTGCTGCAGAGCATATGTGTATATGTTTTTCATCAAAGGATACCAAGAGAATAATGTAGTTTGATTATAGAAGTAAATGTAAAAGTATCTTTAAAGGGACATGAAAGCCAATTTTTTTCTTTCATGATTCAAAAAGAGCATGTCATTATAAACAACATTCCAATTTACTTCAGTTATCTAATTTGCTTAATTTTTCTTTTTATCCTTTGTTGAAAAGCATTTGTTATAGGCTCAGAAGCTGCTGATTGGTGGCTGCACATAGATGCCTTGTATGATTGGCTCACCCATGTGCATTGATATTTCTTCTACAAAGGATACCTAAAGAATAAAGCAAATTAAATAATAGAAGTAAATTGGAATGCTGTTTAAAATGGTATGCTCTATTTAAATCATGAAATAAATTTTGGGTTTCATGTCCCTTTAAAATGTATGCTCTCTCAACCATGAAATATATTTTTGACTTTCATGTTTATTTAAAATTAGTCATATATCATGAAATGTTATGAATAATTATAAATAATTAATAACATACTTAACTGGATTTGAACTGTATTATCCATTCAATCTAAAATGTATATATGTATATTAAACTTATGAGAAGTATTTTAATAAATGAATAACTGGGGGAAAAATTCTAATGAAAAACCCAGATATTTCTACACAAAATATTAACAATCTGACTTTTCTTTACATGTGATGTATCATGCTAAAATAGTTTGACATAATTAAGCTTTAGAAATATTTTGTTTGTATACTTAAAAATCATTTTAAATGGTCCAATAGTTCTGAAGTGTGTATGACAAAAGTGAACTGAAGGAAATACTTAAGTACTTCTATGAAAAATGAATGTACAGTACAATACAGTTTCATTTCAAAAGAAAATATTCTTTCAGCTATGAGCTGTTTGTATGTGGAGTTCTATATTTACTGCCAGCACAAAAGGATCTAAACAATGTAAATAGCATAAAGGACAGTATAAGGCTAAGCTCTTCAAACCTCTATAAGTTTCCCATTGTAATCCATCAATATTGTAGAGCAGGTTGTGTGATTTTTTTTTTCTCATTTGTAAAACCACTCAAATTAGCAAATAATGTAATTGCAAAACGCTTATGTCAATGCCAGAGTTTAAGTCTCCAATCAATCAATAAAAAGCTTGGAAATTCCACAACTAAATTCCCCCATCACATAATATATTGTTTGCAGGGACGTGCACTCATAGGAGGCAGGGGAGGCGGTGCCTACCCTGCCATATGTGGCCAAAGCTTAATTTAATTTTAATTAAAACAAAGAAAAGTCTAAAAAAAAATATTTTCCCCCCATGTAATGCCATGGAGAGGCAGGTACAGGAATGCTTCTCTCCATTGCAGTACATGGGTCAAAGGAAAAGCTGTGCTGCAGCGCCACATGTGTTCTGTCAATATATTAGCAGCAAAATTGGGACCAATAGGAGGCACCCCTCTTGATGCCTCCTAGCAAGTGAAGGATATATAGATTAATCAGAAGGAGGATGCAGTGAGCAGGGTCATGTGACACAACTGGAAGCTGAGGTAACCTAAGAACAGATGACACCAAGCAGAAGAGTAAAGTAGTATTCTACATCTCTTCACAAATTGTGTTCAGATACAGCTCATTAACAGGGGGGACAGTAAGTGAGCAGCATAACCCAATACTGACAGGAAGTCAAAGGGTCAATTCAAATTGAGCAGTGTCCACATTATTTAAATTAAAGTTTTTGACATTGAATATTGCTAAGCCTCCCTTTTTCATGGTTATTTGATTTAATTAGGTACAAACTCCATATATGTTATGTCTGTTCAGTCAGAGGATGCAGTATCTATTTTTATTTTTCTCTGTGTCTCCATTTATTTAAAGACTGCTGTTAACTTGTAATTCACAAATCAATTGAAAGCTGTTGCATTGTGTTTTTAATATGTGCTGCTTTTATACAAGTTTATATGAATAAAAAGGAGATAATGAGTCATTTTGAAAAATATATGTAATTATTGCAGTTAAATGTTTTTAGAAATAATGCCACTGTAAAGTAACTGGTTAAACACATAGTCAAAGGGAGACATTTAAAATTAAACTTTCATGATTGAGGTAGAGCATGTGTTGGCAGTATTGATAACTTGTCCTTTGTGTGAAACTTGTATGGTAAATTATTTCTATTTTTACAATACAGTAGTGAGTAGAGAAGAGATTGTGTATCATTCTAATTGCTTAGTTACTGGCACTGTGCCACATAATTGTATGAGTGTGTATGTGAGCAGAGTGTGTGGGGGTGTCAGTGAGCAGAGTATGTGTGCTTTATTCTCCAGGTAATCAATACATTTCCGATGAGCAGGTGCTTTAGTGCAGTGTTTCTCAACAATGGTCCTCAAGTACCCCCAACAGGCCAGGTTTTCATTAAAGCTGAATCAGTGCACAGGTGAAGTAATCAGATGATCAGTAACTCAGTGTTTACTAACTTGCTCTCACCCATCACCTGATTATGTCACCTGTGCACTGGTTCAGCTATCATTTAAACCTGCCCTGTTGGGGGTACTTGCGGCCCTCTGTACATGTGTTTCTCCGACGTATCATATCTAGTGCCTCACCAGCCTCTGACCTCACTGCACGTCAATGATTGTTTGATATTATAATATTAAATTTAGTGAACATGTGTGTGTCCCATTGCACACATATTAAAGATTGCAAGTAAAAAGTTGTGCTCTTGCGGTCGCATCCTCGCACAGAAAAAAGACTTTGTGAAGTTTCCAACGCAGGATCGTATTCCACCCATAGGGGCCGATTTATCAAAGCGTAAATCTAGGCGCATTCGCAGGAGTCAATACGCTCACCAGACATCGCTGCTGTGAATCTACATTCAACGGTCTTATTTATCAACACGTCTGTCAAATACACGGGCGTCAAGTCAAGGCTCGATTAGCATCGGACTGTTGATAAATAAGAGTCATCGATGTCCTGGATATCCTTATATATCAAATGATCAACCCTAAATGTCCATCAAATGAAGATAGTTTTGTCTTCTTTTTTCAACTTTATTTATACCATTGTACATACATCTTTGCATATACTTGTCTGTGTATACTATCTCTCTCTCTCTCTCTCTCTCTCTCTCTCTCTCTCTCTCTATATATATATATATATATATATATATATATATATATATATATACTGTAAATATATATTTGCAAATATATATGTTATGTCTGCATTTTATTCAAACATATTTACATTTTCATCAATATTTTTAATGTTTTAATAAAGCAATGTTGTCTTTCATATCTATGTATTTATTCATATTACTATTTTTATTTATTGTAAATATATTATTATTCAGAGCAATAATAATTGCAAATACAACATGTAATGTTAAGCATTAGTCATTTAATATTAAAAGCGCAGTGGCTCTGTGGTGTAGCCACTGACAAAGGCCGAACATAGTGGGGAATCCTCCCTCATCCTCTTGATAAATCTGTGAACATATTAAGATGTATGTCAACTTTAGATCCATGTGCTATGTTTTCTTCTGTGTAATGTAACTGCAGCTGTCATTCACAGAGCTTGTATTATTCTGCTGAAAATAACAACCTATTTAAAATAATATATACAGTATAAATGCATTTATGCATATAAATATAATTTAGACTTCATAAACTATTAAATAGTAAGATATTTATTGTTTATGTTAATGTGTCAACCATTTTGACATGAAGTTAAAGTGACAGCCATTATATGTGGACACATAATATTCTGACAATGATATTTGTCTCCAAAAATGTTTTATAACAACAAATAGCTCTATTGTTATATTATTATGATTAATATTATTGTCAAATATGTTAGACAAACTGTGACCTAATGTCATCATCAATGTTTCTCCCTAATACCAAATTCTCATATACATAATTTCAAAGTATAATACACAATATAATAAATGCCACTTACAAGTCCTGATAAGCTATCTTATTACTCTGTAGTGCTCCTTCTCGCAACGTCTGAGATCACTGAAACGGTGCAGGCACTGTCGCCGCATTCTTTTTGTCCTAGAAACGCGGTACATCCTGCGCATCATCTCATTCACAATTTTGTCACGATCCTCCTGTACCACCCCATAAACTCCTCTAATGCTATTGGGGAAGTATTTTTGCATTCCATAGACCAGGCAGACAAGTTCCCCTTAAGGAAACGCAGATGGACACACCATGATAGCTAATATTATCAACTCTAAACAATTAATATCTGCGACACCAAGTATAGAGCAATGACCCAAGTATAGAGCAATGTGATTGGTTATTGAGTAGAAAATGCATATTAATTTTTAATTGGCTGATTTTATTAATCATGTGATTTGCCTATTTCTATGGCAACCATATTGTAAATAATATTATCTTCTTTAACAATGATGCACCATTAATAAAAAAAAAGATATCCTCCAATAATTTAATAATATCTGCATCACCAATGACCCAAGTATAGAGCAATGTGATTGGTTATTGAGTAGAAAACGTATATGAAATTCCGAGTGTCTGATTTCATTAATCACGTGATTGATTATTTCCCAATAAAAAGTGCTTGCAAATGCACTAGATTGTGGCTTCTTTAGTAGGTTGGTTTGTGCGTTGTGCATTTGTTTGGAGGAGTTGTTGCATCAAATTTGTAGTTTTGCTCATTGGTTATGGTGTCTGCTGAGAGTGGGAAGACCAAATCCGGTCGTAATATTCAATTTAATTTTCATCAGAATGAGGTTCTTGTTAGAATGGTTCTGGAACATTATGATTTCTTATTCGGCAATAAAGCCCAAAATACCTTTTTGACCAGAAAAGAATGAAATCTGGAATGGAATAGCTGAAAATGTATCTGCTGAGGGAACTCCAGCGAAATCTGGTAGAACATTGTCGCAAACGCTTCTCCGACATTAAGAGGATCCTGAAGGCCACGTTTTAAACAAAAACAAAAAAAACATCCGCCAGCTTCTGCAAACACGAGCACAGGATTGCAATGAGATATATATGTATGTATTTCTATACTTATGTTTATCTGTATTTATATTTCTATATATGTCTGTAAATACATATATACACATATAAATAGATATGTATAGAAATATTTGTATATATATTTATATACATACATAAATGTATACAGTTGTTCCTATGGATCCCTATGCAATAGTACAGACAGTTTTTCTTTCTAACACCCAACATCTCATATTTTTGATCCCTTATAACTTTTTATTAAAATAATTTTTATATTAGATAGTGTTGTTATGAGTGTAATTATACTATTAAAGTTATTTTTGATGTGTTTTGTGATAGTTAACCAGAGCTCTGAAGTCAAGGTAATGATTCTACCATAAATCGTGATTGCACTTAGGCGTTCACATTTATTTTCAACTTGTAAAACGAGCAGAATTTTAGTTGCGCACAAATGGCCACAAAAACCTGATACTGCTCGCGAGCAAATGACAGCACACCACTTGTAATCTAGCCCAAATGGTTAAAATTAACATGTTTTTTTCTCTACAAAGGGGGGAGCCCTACCGGTCCCAGTAATGTAAAGTTACAGAAAAAATATAAATCCCTGTTCACCAGAGTAAAAATAAATCAATAAATAATGCAGTGATATGTAGTTAAACTGTGATGCACTCACTGTGTGAAAGAAAAACAAATGTGAACACTGGGGGGGATATTTATCAAAGGTCTGGCGGACCTGATCCGACAGTGCGGATCAGGTCTGCCAGACCTCTCTGAATGTGGAGAGCAATACGCTTTCCGTATTCAGCATTGCACCAGCAGCTCTTGTAATTTGCTGGTGCAACGCCGCCCCCTGCAGATTTGCGGCCAGCAGGGGGTTGTCAATCAACTCAATCGTACTCGATCGGGTTGATTTTCGGCGATGTCTGTCCGTCTGCTCAGAGCAGCGGTCTTTAGACCGCTGCTTCATAACTGCTGTTTCTGGCGAGCCTGCAGGATTGCCAGAAACACAGGCCCTCAAGCTCCATCCGGAGCTTGATAAATGGGCCCCAAAGGGTTTAAATTAAAATATTGTTCTCCAAACAAAGGCAGAAGCATTACCAGTCCCAGAAATGTCCCCACTGCAATGTATAAAGATACAAATCTTTAACACTAAACTAGTAAAGAAAAATTATAGTGAAATATTATAGTGAAAAATGTAATGCAGTAAGTTCAGTTGTTCTGTGCTGCAAGAAAAAATCTGAATCTGCACACAAAGGGTTTTTCTTCCAAAAAAAACACACACACAGTGAAAAATAGCTGACAGAGGCAAATACAACTGCAATATATTAATGCATTATAAGCCCATTGGTGTTAGTGAGTGGATTACTATATTAGCAGTGTTTATCCATAAGAGTTCCTATGTCTATGCTTCTAGAATATAACGCTTAAATTAAATATTTAGTATTGTAGTATAGCCATTTATATTTCATTTAAGTGTTATATTCTAGAAGCATAGACATAGGAACTCTTATGGATAAACACTGCTAATATAGTAATCCACTACAGTGAGAAATAACTATCTCATAGGAGATTCAACTGCAATCAATACCACATTTTCTAATAACGCATTAAGTATAAACAATATATTTGAATTATAATCCGAAAATATCATTAGATATCTTTATGTCCATTTTATAGTTGAGCAATGCCTAAAGTTAAAACTTACTAAGTAAATCGTCCTCCCTACTGTCTAATATCATATTTGTTTTTAATTGACCCCCTGACTCGTCAAACACCCGTCCCTTTGAACCTTAATTACCCCAAGCTTACTTAATAAATAAACACACTGAGACTTTGTTTGGTGAAAATCTGGCCACAGCCTTTTATTTAAATAACAATTTGAAAAACTAATAAATAACTCTTTATAAAACATAAATAACTTTAATAACTTTAATAACTTTGCATAACTAGAACCAGCTAGTAACACCAGATGTAAATGCTAGTCCCCCATTGTCCACATCATCCTCACCTTTTATTGTTGACCAGGCCGTACTTGATATTACCTGGACTTAATAAGTCCGTTATTTAACCTTAACTCCAAGGAACCCCGTGTCCAAGAAGTTACTTAAACTGCTCTCCCACCCCGTGGGGAGATTAACCCATTCACCTATGGCCATAGTCAACTTGTTTACGTGAGGGGACTAACACCCGCCCATGCTGCGACAACGAAATTACAAGAACAACTTGGGAGGGAGGGAGGGCAACTTGCTAGCTTGCTGACAAATTCAATCTGTCCTAAAATGGCTGCCGCTACTGCCCATAGGTGCTCCCCCTATACCCCACCCCTTCCTACGCAACGTAAGGACTGTCTCCTCCCAGGGGTCAAAGGCCCCTTACCTTAAGCTCCGCTATGTCCAGGAGCTGACTTGACCCCCTGACTCGTCAAACACCCGTCCCTTTGAACCTTAATTACCCCAAGCTTACTTAATAAATAAACACACTGAGACTTTGTTTGGTGAAAATCTGGCCACAGCCTTTTATTTAAATAACAATTTGAAAAACTAATAAATAACTCTTTATAAAACATAAATAACTTTAATAACTTTAATAACTTTGCATAACTAGAACCAGCTAGTAACACCAGATGTAAATGCTAGTCCCCCATTGTCCACATCATCCTCACCTTTTATTTTTGACCAGGCCGTACTTGATATTACCTGGACTTAATAAGTCCGTTATTTAACCTTAACTCCAAGGAACCCTGTGTTCAAGAAGTTACTTAAACTGCTCTCCCACCCCGTGGGGAGATTAACCCATTCACCTATGGCCATAGTCAACTTGTTTACGTGAGGGGACTAACACCCGCCATGGACTGGACTGACTGCCAGACAGACCAGACCCGCCACCCCTCACAACATCTCCTTTAATGCTTCTTGGATCCCCAAGATGAACAGTCTCAAACCAAACATATTAAGGTGCACACCATCATTAGAATAAAACTCGCCATTACCAACATCCTCCAAGTCCTTGTGATAAATCATGGACCCTCCCACCCTTCGCATAAAAGCTGCGACCAGTTTATTAACCTTCTTACGACTGTTATTCAGCCTGTCATGATTCCAGGCTGACCTCCACACCAACCTAGGGACAATGCACGACCATAAAACAGTTAAGCCCGGAAACAATTCCAATAACCTAGCTAAGTCCCTTTTGATCCTACGTACGAGCTCCCTTTGGGGCAAAAAACCTAAGTCGTTTCCCCCCGCGTGTACCACTAAAAATTTTGGAGGTGGAAATTGCTTCGCATAGTCAATCACCAACAACAACAACTGGTCCCATCTGAGACCCCTAACGCCGAACCATTTCACGATCACTGCCGATCTATCAAAACCCAGTTGCAGACCATCCGACTTGACCGCCGCCGCTCTCCTGGCCCAATAAATAAATGAGTGACCAATCACCCATACGTGTACCGGACCTACAACAAAATAACAAAATAAACGAAACATAATGACTTACACTCTCAAGTGCGGCCGCACATAAGAAAGAAACCTGGAAGAGGTCCATCTACCTACATTCTTAATGATGTTATCCCCCAAACCTAACACCGCAGCTTCAGTGGCCGCCCCTATTCTAAAGGAATGAGATCCGAAATCTTTAGGATTCAACCCCACCTCAGCCAATGCCTTTTCCAAAACAGACCTGAACTGGAATGCTGACAAAGCCCCACCATCCTCATGTATCAACAAAGACCCCCCCACATTAGGCCGTAAACGTAAATAGTCACTCACGGCCGTACAAGGACAAACTGAAGCCCCTGTCGGGAACAACACCACCGACTTCCCTTTTCCCAACTGATCCGTCTTTGATTTTCTAATATAAATGGACATTTGTAAGTCCATGACCACCACGTCCTTCACTCCCAAACCCCCGTGTGACCAAGTATTGCCACTAACCAACTCAGAAATTCTGAATGCCCCAAAGAATGCCAGCGCGAACGCGGCCGTAAACAGAGAGGCTTCGTACCCGGATGAACACACCGTCTTCAAGACCGTCACCAACCTATCCAAAAGTGAAAAGGAAACTGGGCGCCGTTTATCCATAGTACGCCCAGCCCCTTTTTTAAGACCTTTTACGATCTGACGAACACAAAACAACTTTGTCAAATCCGTGACACCCAGCAATTTGAAACGAAAATCCAGTGCCGCTAGCTTTTTATCAATCATCGAACAGGACAATGAAACAGCTCCCCACCCAGATAACCAGTGCAGAAACACCTCTTCACATGCTCTGTCACCTTCCACAGTACCTCGCCTGGCAAGCAAAGCTTCCCATTCCACACAAATTTTTTCATAAGCAGACCATGTGCTGGGTGCTAAAGACGATCTCACCAAAGTAGCTAATCCTCCATGCCAAGGTTCCATAACCAGCTCGGAAAGGACCTCCCCTCTCTGTCCGCCTGCCAGCTCCCAGAATCGTTGCCACTGCAAGCGAGAAAGAGCATCCGCAATTGAGTTGGGAACCCCAGCAATATGCTTTGCTCTCACCATGGCATTCAAACGCATGCATTGGAACACCAGCATTCTCAACAATCTGATGACCGGCGGAGAAGACGCCGTCAGTGTATTTACTGCTGAAACCACTCCCATATTATCAGAATAGAACAACAGCGACCTGTTCTCAAATGCCCTATCCCACACATACATGGCCACCAATACAGGAAATAGCTCCAGAAAGACCAAATTTTTGGTCAAACCAACCTCTTTCCAAACCACCGGCCATTCAGCCGCGCACCACTCATTCTGAAAAAATGCACCAAAACCCACTCTGCCTGCTGCATCAGTGTACAACCCCAATTCATCACATGTGAGTCTAGGCGCCTGTATCAACGCAGACCCGTTAAACTCATTAAGGAAATCCGCCCAGACTCGTAGATCGGATTTAAGTTCCTTAGAAAGCCGTACAAAATGATTAGGGCGAAGAACTCCGGCCGTAGCCAAGGCCAGACGCCTCGAGAAAATCCTACCAATGGGAATAATGCGACAAGCAAAATTTAGCTTACCCAATAAGGATTGCAACTCCCTCAGCTTTACCTTTTTGATGCTCAAAAAGGAGGCTATCACCTTTTGCAAGTCTAACACCTTAGATTCTGGAAGTCTGCATTCCATGAGATCCGAATCAATCACAATTCCCAAAAAACTGAGCACTGTTGAAGGCCCCTCCGATTTCTCGTGCGCTATGGGAACCCCAAAATCACTAGCAATGCCACAGAAAGTATCCCTGAGCCTTGCACAATCCTGAGAGCCCGCCTGCCCGACGAACAAAAAATCGTCCAGGTAATGAACCATGGACGACAAACCCGATTTCTCCCGAGCAACCCATTTGAGAAAAGAACTAAAAGTCTCAAACAGGGAGCATGAGATGGAACACCCCATGGGAAGGCACAAATCAATGTAAAAAGCGTTGTCAAAAGTACACCCCAACAACTTATGTGAAGTTGGGTGCACCGGCAAAAGGCGGAAAGCCGCCTCTATATCGACCTTTGCCAACAGGGCATGTCTACCCGCCTCCCTGACCAAAGCCACCGCCTGGTCGAAAGAGGCATATTTTACCGACACCAACTCCACTGGGATACCATCGTTCACTGATTGCCCATCGGGATATGACAGATGGTGAATCATCCTAAAAGCTCCAGGCTCCTTTTTTGGAACGACGCCTAGGGGCGAAATACATAAACCATCAATAGGAGGAGAGGAGAATGGTCCCGCCATTCTCCCCAACTCCACTTCCTTGTCGATTTTTTCCCTGACCACCTGAGGCCGCTCCCTTGCCGATTTTAAATTAGCAGAAGACAGCGTCAAGCCGCCAACTGACGGAATAACAAAACCATGAGTGAATCCATGGAGCAGAGTGGCAGCTTTCTCAAAACATCCACGTTTACTGCCGTAACGGCCTAGCCACCGCTCCATCCTTTCCACTCGTACTGGAGTTGCCCCCTTTGTCAGACCAATCCTGTCTACTGGGCAATTTCCCCTTCTTAAAACACTTGGCGTAGGGGTGTCCGCTACCACCGCAGCCAGAGCACTCATGACGAAATTTGCATGTGGATCCCCACTTGCATTGCCCCTCATTGAAGGCAAAACACAAACCTTTTTTAAAGGGAGGGGCCGATGAACCGGCCGCAGCCTGACCGCCGGCCGTCCCTCGAAAGGGCTGTGAAGCACGTAGAGGTGTCATAACCTTCAACCACAACCCCATGTCCCGGTCATCCCATTTCATTTCCGATTTCACTGCTAGCCATTGACGAAACTGTTCGTCATACGACCACCAGGCCATACCCCCATAAGTGCGTTGCGCTGCAGCCACTTCGTCCAAGTAACAAAACAAAGAGGCGCCTTGTTCAGGAAACCTCTCCGCCATTACACTGGCGTATATTACGAAGGCTTGAAACCAGTTCGTAAACGTTTTAGGAAGTTTCCTATAACGTTTTTTGCGCTCATCTTCCTCTTTTTTGGATGCCTCCTTCTTTGAGTCCTCAGGCAATTCGAAGGACTGCTCCAGAGGCAACAAGGAAAACAGTTCAATGTACTCCCTTTTCCAAATTTTTTCCCTAGTCTTTTTCGTTAAATGTAACCCCAAAGGCCCAATGGAGCATAAGCATGACCTGGACATAGCAGTGTCAGCCACCCTCAACTCCGGGCCATCCTGAGCTTTCTCATTCCCAGTAGACTGCCGGGAAACCGGCACAGCCTGAGCAGGTTGCCCCGACGCAGCCGGCAAAACCGTCCCTCCGGATCCCCCGACACTAACACCTGTCACTGCTGCCGGGGCGGCAACAACACCCCTATCTGACACCCATGCTCTAGCAGCAGAGGGAGCAGGGACATCCACAACCCTGGCAGTCTCCGCCCTCCTTAATAATTCCTGGATACCCTCCAAAATTTTAGACGAAGCGGAATCACTGGCGGCCCACTCATGACCCACACTTCCGCCCCCTTCCCCCAAGTTTACCAACAGCGCTGGCTTACCTGCTGCAGCCGCGACATCCACCGCCTGCGTCGAATCCCTTGACACTCGATCCGACCCAACAACGCTCAGGCCCAGTTCCACCGGCCGTAACTGATCCGATTGCACCTGCAAAATGGCATGTTGAGATACCTCCCTGCAAGCAAATGGCCCCCTTTGCGGCTGACCAGAAGGACCGGCCGTTCCCCCAGAGGGCCCCCCCTAAGTCTTTTTGCCATGGTAGGCCCGGTGTTCTCCGACCACCTCTGCACTCCATCTCTTCTTATTCCACTTCCACCACCCCTGTGTTGCTGGCGACCCTGAGCAGGCCCCGCGCCAACACCAGCCATTGCCCCATGCCTCCTTACAGATTCCATTACCTCATCAAACCTAACATCCCTACTTCCCGCCAAAGCCCCAGCACTCACCACTCCGCCTCTGACCTGTTCCTCAGCAACAACAGCACCTTCATCAGGATCCAAACTAATAGAATCCATCCAGTAATCAGCGAGCCGGAAGGCGTCAGCCTCCCCGCCGTCCATGGCATCATCCACTCTGATGCCCGTGTGATGGGCTCTGGGTCTATCTGCGGAAGAAAGCATATGAGGAGTTGGAATATTCACACCCTTACCCCTCCATACATATGAAACACCACCCCTTGCGCTCATCCGCCCATGGCCTCTCTGAGACTGCAGTTGAAATTGCACATTTTTAACCTGACTCCTCGCAGCAGGGGAAGGGGGAATAACATCTTCACTTTCTGAAAGGCTAGAGAAGGACTCAATCGCCCCTTCTACTAAATTACTATGCTGATAAACTCTCCCTTTTCCAGCCCCTCTTGCCCGCCCTCTAGCTCTGGAAGTACCGGCCACTGAGGAAGCCCTACCCTTCTGTTTTGAACCCCTAGTGGGCCGTATCCCAAAACCTAATCTCTGAACAGCACCCCTGGCAGGCCATCTCTGGCCGTGACGATAAGGCCTCACAGTAGCACCATCCCTGGCCAGCGAACCAGGACTAGGGGTTGGGTAGCCTGCCCCCAACTTATCATGGCCCCCACTAACAACAGGAAGAGGGTCAAGCACAATAATAGTATCTTTTTCCCCTTGAGGGGACACCAGTGAAAACGGGGCCTCCTGCGCCCTGTGACTACTAACTCCCTGCCTACCCTGCACCCCTTCAGGCTCATAGTCAATTAGTACCGGGCTGATGGCTGCATCCTCAGGCCCCCTAGGGCCGTGTAACACTTCCTGTTCCTTGGACTCACCTGTCTCCACATTCTGCCGCACAAGGAGTACCTCAGCATAGACATGCGGCTGCACCGGAACCTCCTGCTGCGCTCCAAACCCAGCCTCCTCGACGACGGTCGCAACAGCTTGCTCACTGCGGCCTCCAGACCCGGTCTCAATGGAATGGCTCTTACGCTTTTTTCCCGCTCCCTGACCGACCTCAGGGCTGAGCCTGTCAGGGGGGCGGGATCGCCGCGTGGAACGCTGCCGTGGATGGTCCTCAGACGAAGCACCAGGAACAACAGGGGAAATGACATCGGCAAAATGCTCCTGCATCCAAGCCGATCCCCTCTCATTAGCAAGCTCTTTCACCCGCTTTAGCAGCTCTTCAACCTCCATGCTGCAGGAAAAATTTAGCGGAGCACAGAGGGACCAACTTGCTAGCTTGCTGACAAATTCAATCTGCCCTAAAATGGCTGCCGCTACTTCCCATAGGTGCTCCCCCTATACCCCACCCCTTCCTACGCAACGTAAGGACTGTCTCCCCCCAGGGGTCAAAGGCCCCTTACCTTAAGCTCTGCTACATCCAGGAGACATCTAGACAAATGGTTAAATCTATTCACATCAGCACCCCTATTCACTCTTTAATTGTTCTTAACCACATTGAACTTAGTCACATGTAATTTAGTTTGTTATGATTTAAATCTCACTATCTCACGGTATTATTTAATCAATACGTACCCTTATATGAAATTCACTTGAAGTTATTTATACACTTGCTCTGATAATCCAGGCAGAACCTGATCTTCATCACATATCACTTCAAATATAAATGAATCAAGTAGATTCTTAATAATTTCAAAGGTTTGTTTACATGACAATAGCAAGGATAAGGTATATTACTTATATATCGAAACCCTAACATAGAACAATCGATCATATCGATATTTCGCTAGAGAAACTTTATTGCATTACTGTCACTTACAAACTATTATGAGGGTGAACCAATAGCGCAAGACTACTGAAGAGGTTCAGGGGATAAGTGGGGATGTTAATGTGTCTTTATGTGTCTACAAAATAGACGTTTTAATAAGCAAGTATTTGCTGGTTAAGTGTATTGTACGAGGTGCTTCATCTCCATTATCTAACAGAATATGCAGTGAAAATGTTCGTGTGTATAATTTAGCATTGCTAGTTTTATTGCACCCTTATACTCACCAAGGGAGATCTGTTCTGATTATTATTTGTTGATGGCGACTTGCACCGCACTCTACATCTCTCTATTAACTCTGCTGCCGTGTACTTACATAGTGTAAACTTATTATCTTCAAGTGTCTTAATATATTATTTTAGATAGATGCACGCTGCGGATGTATGTGCGTGTAATATATAAATTCAATAGGCACCTTAAGATATTGTAAAGTATGCTCACGGTATATATTTATACATATAGGTATAAAAAGGAATTTTGTTATTTCTCCACACACTTTCATTATATGTAACAGTGCACTCTGCGACCTAGCGTTATTACAGCGTTAACTGTGTCACAGTAAGGAGATAATAATATTATGAAATAATAAGGGGAATTACAATATTTAGGGTAAACCCAACATTTGTTATCACAGCAGCATAGGTTACACTGATATTATTCAGGTATCCATTTGGTTACATTGTTGCAAGCCCTAATTATTGCCATTATATCTTTATGGCATCAGTTCGATATGCACATAATTCCTGCTTATTTGTACCCTTCTGTTAATTTAGGGAACCTCTTAGCCTGTGGGCTTGAATTACACCCGTAATGACTACACTTTAGACCATGGATTAATACCTACATTCTAGGCCTATGTGAGTAGCCTTACAGCAAGCCCATTGATACTGTTATTGAGCGTTTGCTCTCCCCCTCCAGCAAGTTATGACTTGTGTTTTTAATATGTATGTCTTATTTGATTTTATATGGTGAAATAAACGTTATATTTTTATCTACTAACTTTCTCAGCCAGAGTAACACTGCTCTTCTGTTAAGCCACTAAGGAACATGAGTGCTTAAAAAGTGTACACATCCTTCAGTCCTGTACTGAGAACTTGCTTGTGATACTGCCACTTAGTATATTGTGAGTACACCTTAACTATATTTCTTGGTTTTCAAGAATGAATAAATATTGTTTTTCTATTTTTCTTAAAAGATTGCTGAAATCCCTGGCTTTTGGATGGGTTTATTATATTCTATCTGGAGCTTGCTCTTCTGGAAAAAAAATGTGATTGATCATTTCCCAATAAAAAGTGCTTGAAAATGCACTAGATTGTGGCTTCTTTAGTAGGTTGGTTTGTGCGTTGTGCAGTAGTTTGGAGGAGTTGTTGCATCAAATTTGTAGTTTTTCTTATATGGTTATGGCGTCTGCTGAAAGTGGGAAGACCAAATCCGGTCGTAATATTCAATTTTTTTTTATTTTTTTTTTATTTTTTATTGGTTTTTTACACATCAGACAAAATCATCACATCAATGTAGCATATACAATTATATTCATTGCATTGTCTCATAATTAAAATTAAACTGCTGTAAAAATAAAATATGGTTATATCATAAATTGCACTACTAAAGACGAACAATCTTTACATTTTCAAACTCTATATTATATAGCTGATCTGCTCTCAGCCAACTAGTAGCTAATTTTTACATGAGAGGAAAAAAAAAAAAAAAAAGCACAAGAAACGAACATGGCAAACATTCCATTTTTCCTGCTCTATCCTCCAACACTCTATGTAAATTGAATTATATAACATTTTCCTCTTTCAGATCGTTAAGGTATACATACTATTAGAAGAATGTATAGTGCTACACTAGCCCCTTGAGCTTAACACTTTTTCTATCCTCTCTTTTCTTCTCTTTTCTCTCTTTCCTTGAGAGACATAAAAGAAACGTAGGTAATGTTCCAATATCCCTATTCCTAAATTATAGAATTTGTACATGAGAAAAACCACCTACTGCCTATCTATAGGCATTTATTATTTTATTTTAATCCTTGTTGGTTACTATCTTGTATCTATCTCTCCAAAAAGTTTAAATATACCAGAGAAACAGGAGGGAATGGGAGAGGAAAAGAAAAGAAAAAAAAAAAAAAAGGAGAACCCCGTACCAACAAAAGGGGTAAAGGGGGTAACCATGATATCCATCCTAAGGAGACCAAGCTCTCGGGAATCTTCCTTGTTCTATCTGTTGTTTCAGCCAGATGGAGGCTTTACAGAAGGATAAAGCCTGCCTCTGTATTTCCAACGGAAGAGACATTATGTATTTCTCCCATTTCTTAAAGAATTTAGCCAATTGTTTAGAATTTGTGACTTTTAAATTATATTGTTCAAAGGTCATTTGATATTGTATTTCCATAAGGAAGTCACTAAATCTAGGGGCTTTTAATCCTTTCCAACTTTTCAGAATTAAATTTCGACCCACCAGAATAAGTAGATTAATGAATCTGTTATTATTGGGAATTGAGGTATGCTTACTCAAGAAAAATATTAAATATTGATTTAATTTGAATTTATTCCCTGTTATCCTAATACCCCAAAAATTGATTTTTTTGCCAGAATTGATATATCTTTGGGCATGCCCAGAAACAGTGTACTATGTCCGCCTTCTCATGGTGGCATTTGGGGCATTTCCCTGCATCATGCCTCCATTTAGCTACTCTAGCAGGTGTAAGATAGGTTCTATTAAGCAATTTCATATGTGACTCTCTCCAAGTATGCATAATTGTGGCGCCTGCTACCAATGTTATGCTCTGGGATATAGTTTCAGTATCTACTCTAATTTGGACTTTGGCCCACTTATATGTTAAGTCCTGTATATTTTCCCTACCTCGTTGTTTCAGAATTGTATCATACACTCGGGAGATGGTGCTTACCCCATCAATATATTCTCCAATTATTTTCTTGATTTCTTTACTATCCAATTCCAAACCTGTATCTAGCCTTAATTTTTCTATCCAGTGTCTCACCTGCAAGTACGCATAGAAGCTAGATCTAGGAAGATCAAACTGTCGAGATATTGCCTCAAAAGTTTTCAGTCTTAGATTTTTACCTTCACAGATCTGGATTATCAATTTCAGTCCCTGCTCGGCCCAGGTTTGAAATACTGACAAGCCCAATCCTGGTGGGAAATCGGGATTGCCTATGAATGGCAAAAATTCAGATTTCCGATAGTCAATATTCAACTCTTTACCTATTTTTTGCCATGCCTGTATAATAGTTTTAAAAGTGATCATTTGGCATATTGGAACTGGCAATTTATTTGCATTATAATGTAAAATAGCCTGTAGGTTAAAAGGTTTAATTAACATTGATTCCAAACCATAGAATGTAACCAATTCTTTTTCAGTTACCCAATCTAATGCATATTTACACAAAGCTGCATTATTATAATATCTGACATTAGGGCAAGCCAAACCTCCATATATTCTGGGTAATGTTAATTTAAGCAATGAAATTCGAGGCTTCTTTCCTTGCCAAATGAAGCGATTAAAACATCTATTCAGGAAGACCAGATCCCTTTTATAGAGGAGCAAGGGAAGATTTTGTAGAAAGTATAACAATTTGGGAAACAAAATTACCTTGACCACCATAATCCTGGCTGTAATAGATAAAGGTAGATTGCTCCAATTCTGGAGCTTTTTATCAAATTCCTTAATACATCCTTTAAAATTAAGGTCATACCATAAACTAGGATCTTTACTCAGTTTAATACCCAAATATGTGATTTGTGTTGTTTCAGTGAAAGGTAGATTGATTTGCTTATGTGGTTTACTTATCCACATAACTTCTGACTTCTCATAGTTGATTTGATATCCTGAAAATGAACTAAAGATTGTGAAAAGTCTGATAAGCTTAGGGATCGAGTCTGATAGATCGCTAAGAAAGAGCAAGAGATCATCCGCAAACAAAGATAAAATCAGTTTGTGCCCTCCAATTTGTATACCCTGTAGTAAGGGGTAAATTGCCAGGGGTTCAATCGCTAGATTGAATAAAAATGGTGATAGGGGGCAGCCTTGTCGCGTGCCACGTTTCAATATAATCCCTTTTGTAGTTTCCCCGTTCACTAAAATTGTGGAAATTGGTTCTCTATATAGTTGTTGAATGAAAGATTGGAAAACCCCTGTTATCCCAAAGTTCTCCAAGGAGGTAAAGAGATGATCCCATATAATCGAATCGAACGCTTTTTCAGCGTCGATTGAAAGAATCGCTAAATCGGGGTTACCGTGATGTTTCTTACCGCTTGATTTGTTCCAGTAGTGATCTAGTACTAATTGTAATTTTCGTATGTTTTTTACTGGATTTCTACCATTCATAAACCCCGTTTGATCAGGATGTATCATATACCCCAAAGGGGATTTCAATCTGTTGGCTAAAATGTGGGTAAGGATTTTATAGTCCTGGTTGAGGAGAGAAATTGGTCTATAAGATGTAGGAAGTTCTGGATCCTTGCCTTTCTTATAGATCAAAACTATATTAGATGCAGCGAACAATGGAGACTGTGGTTTGTTACTTATGAAATATTCATTAAATAATTTACTTAAGATCAAAGGGACCTGTTCTGCGAGTATCTTATAAAATTCGGCTGGTAATGCATCTGGCCCAGAAGCTTTTCCCATTTTTAGTTTTTGGATAGCAAGCTTGATCTCTTCCACAGATATAGGTTCATTTAACCTCAGCAAATCGTGCAATTCTATTTGAGGTAGGCTTATACCTTGCCAAAACTGGGCTTTATTTACAGTATTAATCTGTTTAGATGCATATAGGTCCTGAAAAGTTTGATAAATAATTTCCCTTATCTCTGAAGGTTCTGTCACCCTAGAATTCCTAGTTTTTAAAGCTGCAATGTAGCTTTTCTGTTGCCTGATTTTGACTATTCTTGCAAGATATTTGGCTGAAACACCCTGTGCACCTGAATAGAGGGCTTTAAGTTTTTGCTCTTCTACAATCGAGTTTTGTTTAAGAAAAAGATTGTAAAGCGACTTACAGTCTTTGTATTTGTTCCAATGTTCTACCGAGGGCGTACTGATGTAATTGCAATAGCTATTTCTTAATGTGTTAGATAGTTGTTCCTCTCGCTTTCTCAGAATTGCTCGCATTCTTATCAGATATGCTTTTATCTCTCCTCTAAATACCGCCTTCGCAGTCTCCCACAATATTTCTGGTTTATCTAGATGGCCCGAGTTTACCGTTAGGAATTGATACCACCTATTTTGCATCCATCTTTTAAAATGGACATTGTTTACTAGATAGTTCGGGAAGAATATTCTACCTTTTCCAGTAGATGCTTTATCATTCAGGCCTATTTCTAATGAGATCACTGCGTGATCGGAGATCACAATATCTTGAATAGCAGTTTCTATATTCATTTTTAACATTTGTCTAGCTATTAAAAAATAATCAATTCTAGAGAATGAAGTATGTACGTTAGAAACACATGTATATTCTCGTTGATCTGGGTTTTGTGCTCGCCAAACATCTTGCAGTGCTAGTTTTTGACAGAACCTTCGAAGAATCTCTGTTTCCCTTGCTTTTCTTGGAGCAAATCTAGCTTTTGATCTATCCAGAATATGTGAAAAAGCCATGTTAAAATCGCCAGCTACTACAATGTTCTTTCCAATATGTAAAAACAATTTTAAACTAATATTTTCCCAGAATTCTTTGTCTATCGCGTTTGGGCCATAAACATTACAGAAAACAAAATTAAGACCATTGATCTGTATCTCAAGGATCTGGTATCTCCCATTTGGATCATTATCTGCCGAGATTATTTTATGGTTTAGCTGTTTTCGTATTAAGATAATCAAACCTCTTTTAGCCCTATCATAAGGGGTAAACACCACCTCTCCGACCCATTTGCTTTTAAGTTTTATAGCTTCTACTGGCCTAAGATGGGTCTCCTGTAGGAAGACTAAATCTGGTTTTTGCTTTCCTAAATGTTTTAACAGAAGTTTCCTTTTAGCTGGGGACGAAATCCCTCCACAATTCCAGGAAAGTATTTTAAGTTTGGTCATCTAAAAATACTGTTCAAACAGAAGTCTAAATAAGGGCTCCTAAGGAGGAGAAGGAAAAAAAAAAAAATTTTTCTTTTTTCCTTTCCTTTTTCCCTTTTGTATATAAAAAAACAAAAAATTATAATAGCTAAAGCTCCTATTTTCCCATTCCCCCCTTTGCAATTCCTGCATCCTGTTTCTTCATACTTAACACTCAGCATTATTGCCCTACATAAAGATACATCCATTTCTTATATCTATTTATGTAGGTAAGGCCTTTATTTATTAGGGGTTCTTATCTTGTGTACCTCTCAGCTGTTCTGTGTCTAGCTTCTGGCAAAATGCCTTGATTTCTTCAGTTTTGGTAAATGTCAAAGTCTCACCATCTTTGTCAATAATTATTTTCGCCGGGTATATTAATCTTGCTCTTATATTTGCCTTAATTAACTGAGAACAAAATGGTGCCATCTCCCTACGTTTATTTTGAGTCTCTGATGAAAAGTCTTGAAATAGCAGTATTCTATTAGATCCTATCATGATGTTATTGTTTTTACGATATAGTCTGAGTATATGGAATTTGTCCTGAAAATTTAGAAACTTGATTATTACCACTCTAGGCCTTGCCATACCATTTACAATCCTTCTAGGTGCACCTATTCTATGAGCTCTTTCTATAGGCAATCTGACATTCTCAATGGTGCTCCCTACTAATTTAGGGAGCTGGGAGGCTGCAAAGCTTATCAGGTCTTGATATTCTACTGTCTCAGGAATGCTGACAACCCTAAGGTTGTTGCGCCTTGACCTGTCCTCTAACTCCTCTAGTTTTGAGTGTAGAAATTTAATTTTTGTATCCTGCGAATGGGTCATTTGTTCTTGTATCTCTATTCTATTCTCAGCATCTGAAACCCTGGTTTCTAGCTCATTTATACGTGTTGCGAACTGTTTTATTTCATTCGTAGCTGTGGCCATTTTTTGCCTTAAAGCTTCAAATTGTGGCATGATTAAATCAGAAATTTGTTGTATTAGTGGTGTATTATCAGTAGAATTCAGATCTATTTCATTTTGTAACTGTAAACCTATACTACTTTCATTAGTTTTGAGTTTTTTTTCTTTTGGTTTGGGCGGCATATTTGGTGATAAATTTTTAGAATGTGACATAAACCTTTCCATAAAGCTTATTATCGCTCTTTTGTGACCAGAGAAAAAAGACAAAAAAAAAAAAAACCTAGTTGTGTCTTGAATAAAGGTGAAAGAAAAAAAAGAAAAATATATCCTCTTTACTTATTTCTGTAAATGGATAAGTAAGTAAACAAGAAATGTCTTCAGAGATCTTGTGTGAAAAAAAGTTAAAATGTGTTCCTTTTTACATTTTAGTGACAAACAATATTAAATCAAAATATTACATTGATGTGTGCCAAGACGTGCTTTAAACAAATCCTTAAATACTCTTATATGTGAAGTCTTAGTTTTAGAAATCAGTGAAGAAAAATAGAAAAATGTATATTTAGTGAAAAAAACAAAAAAGAAAAAGAAGAAAGCAAAAAGTGTGGATAAGAGAGTAAAAAGACTCACAATAGTGAACTGCCGAGAAAAACAGTTGTTAAAGGTTTACAACTCTATTCCTTTTTCCCTTTTTTTTTCTTTCCTCGCTTCCCTCACTTCTTAACAGAGCCACTATCTGAATAGCTTAGGCCACAGGTATTCTAAATATCAGTCTAGTAAAAACACAAAATAATCTATTTCTGGGTAGATTCCTGTTACCAACACACTTATACAAAATGAGTATATGTTCAGTTCCAGCAGAGACAAGTTATAACCATGAAGAGATATTTATCACTATATGATAGACCCAATTTCTTTATATATTGATACTTTTTCAGCTAGAAAGAATAGATTATTTCTCTGCTTCTACCAAAGAGAGAGAGAAACAAAGAGAAGAAAGAAGCAAAAAACAATAGACAGGAAAAGGAGAATACCAAGAGACAAAAAAAGGAAAAGCTAAGGGAAAAAAAAGAAAAAAGAAGCAAAATTCAGTGTTCAAATCTGACTCTTTAGCTTATTTACGGCAGTCAAACAAGCTATATTTAACTGTATTTCTTATGTTAATAACCAGTCATAAAAGATAAAAAAAAGTTTTTAGCTTGATTGAAGATTCATTATAAGGATAATCCCTTTCTGAAGGAGAGTTCCCAAGACCTAGAAATATTTTTCTTGTATTTAACAGTAAGTCATAAGTGGTATCCCTCAGAAAAAGACAACTTTTTAGCTTGATTGAAGTTTTCATAGAGGACAGTCCCCACACAGAAAAATCCAAAGAAAAGCAGTCAGTCTAATGGAAATTAATACAGCAGGTCTCACCACTTGTTCTCTAAACAGTTTTCTTATGGTATGTGTTGCTTAAGGTTTCTAACAAAAACTTTACCATATGTAGCGAGAAAAGGGAGGCTATAGGGTGGCTCGGGCACATAAAAAGCCTGTATACCTCCGTATATCTTTTTCCAGCTTCTCTCTCCACTCCTCGGCCCCTCTATAAGACCTTTTTAGGCAGTTTCCTTGTGTATGGGACTTTAATATTAGGAGAAGCAGGTCTTAACCTTAGGCTGTGAGATAGTTTAGTCTATATTTAGACATTTAACCAGGCTTGATGGTTATTTACACCTGGGTGTAGTCCTTTAATAATCTCAGCCTTAGTATGTTTATAAAGGTTCAGCAGTTATTGTCTAACAAGAGAGTGTTTAAGGATAAAACAGACCGTGTCTGTAGTACCTGTTTCCAATTGAGTTCTCCTGGCAGCAGCTCTCTGTCTCACGCTGTTGTTCCTATCCACATAGCAGCTACCTCTTGCTTTCCAGCTAGCTTTCAGGTCTTTCCACAGGTAGATATTAAGGAGCGGCGGATTTGTGAAGTCGCGATTTCAGACACCTCCGCTACCGCAGCCTCCGCTGTTACACCAGCTCCTCTGTCCTGTGTGGCTGCCGACCGGTGGATAAGTTGCTGCAATTGATGCATTTCTCTATGTTGAAAGGTAGGAAGTTTTCACAGAACAGGAACGCCTTTTGGCGTCGTGACTCCGCTTTGAAGTCAATCTGCTAAACGGGAACCGGCCACTGCAAAAAAGTTATCCAAGCCGGGATGTGCCTCCGCTGGCCAAGGATCAGCACAGATGGGGTAGATCGATGGAGCCCTTCTCCCCAGAGCTAGAGTTAGCGTCCCACGTTCTTGCTAGCTCCTCCCCTTCCGGTTCCAGGAAGTCAATATTCAATTTAATTTTCATCAGAATGAGGGTTCTGGAACATTATGATTTTCTTGTATACTGTATATATACAGTATAGTCCAAACAGAGAATGAAGCACTCGCTGATTTTCAGTCAACAAAAGAAATCAATTTATTGTGATGTGACGTTTCCGGGTAAACAAGCCCCTTCCTCTGACAAACAAACAGTGAAAAAGTGGGACTTATAAAGCCCTGATAGGCCCTCTTACAGCAGTCTGCCAATGGGAGAGCAGCGTGTGCAAAATAAAAAAACATCTGTGGGAACATGACTAATTAGCCACTTAACCTTCGCGTAGCAAAAAAAATACAATAAAATTACGTGTTAATATAACAGATTCAATGATGTGTGCAACATGTCACAAGGGTATCCGACCTAAACATAAAGAAAAGTCAAAAAGACCCTAATACCAAAGCACCAATATAAAAATCACAGCCGAGAATACTAACACCTCCTTGGTAGATAGTAACACGCCCCTGTATGACGCCATCATGTAAACAAAGCAACTAAACAAACCGTTAGTCAGCGGGCGATGTCATGTAAATGGTTTGTTAAGTTGCTTTGTTTACATGACGGGGTCATACAGGGGCGTGTTAGTATCTACCAATGAGGTGTTAGTATTCTCGGCTGTGATTTTTATATCAGTGTTTAAGTCTGATACCCTTGTGACATGTTGCACACATCATCGAATCTATTATATTGACGTACTTTTATTGTATTTTTTTGCTACACAAAGGTTAAGTGGCTAATTAGTCATGTTCCCACAGATGTTTTTTTATTTTGCACACGCTGCTCTCCCATTGGCAGACTGCTGTAGGGGGGCCTATCAGGGCTTTATAAGTCCCACTTTTTAACTGTTTGTTTGTCAGAGGAAGGGGCTTGTTTACCCCAAAATGTCACATCACAATAAATTGATTTCTTTTGTTGACTGAAGACCAGCAAGTGCTTCATTCTCTGTTTGGACTTGTTATACCTAGAGCACCTTGGCAGTTGCTGTTCTTTTGGTGAGAGTGCGCACATTTTGCTTCTATATATATATATATATATATATATATATATATATATATATATATATAAATATATATATATATATTATTTTTTCAGTATAAGTCTCAGAAGAAGAAGGAAGTATTGAGAAAGATCCTTTGAAACGCGTTAGACATATGAACTGAACTTTGATACCGGATGATCCGGATTTTCGTTCCTGCTACTGTGTACTATTAAAGGGTTATTCTTGGGACACTAGCCTATTGCAAATCCAGAGTGAATTCTTACCTGTGTAAGCAAAATTCCCATAAGAGTTTTCAATACCTCATATCAGTTTGAGGTTAATTCATGTAAGCAGGCATTTTTATAGTGTGTTTTTCATGTGAATACAGTGTATTATATATTTTTTAAAATGATATCACACTATTTGCGGCTTTTGTTTTCTCTACATATTTCCTTGGGGAGATCTACCATACTCTGAAAAGGAAAGATCATACATCTGAGGGGCAGAAGGAACACTGACTCCTGTAAGGCACTTGAAAACTCCACCATACACCCAGAGGGAAGCCATAAAATTACTCCTCTGCAGTGCAAACATCTTACCTCATAGGATTGAGGTTCTATCCTGTAAGTGAGAATTTCAGCTATATTCACAGGACTGTAATCATACATAATATACACAAGTTTGAGTTGTGTTAACCCCTGGGTCCATTAACCTATGTTAGACATCAACCATTTGGTTATGTGTGTACATTTTTGAGAGCTTAATTCTATTTCAGAAATTCACTATCATCATATACATTGTACTTATCCAATTGGAATAACAGAAACAGCGCTATTCATTTCCCTTGTTGTTTTCTTTTTATCCATTTTTCAACTGGGCAGTGTAAACTAAAGTTTCACTTCAGTGCGCTTTCTCCTTAAAGGGATAGCAGTTCAGTCGTTTTTTTTCAGTCTCCTATTTACTTGCGCCCTGTATTTTCCACTTTTTGTTCCATATATATATATATATATATATATATATATATATATATTCTTCCCTCATGCGTGCACTCTCACCTTGACAGCTGCCAGGGTGCTGGTAAACCTTCAATATTCAAATATATGTCAAAATATGTCAAAATAAAGAGCTGCATTTGCTGATTTAAGTCCAGTGAGTGCTTATATATATATCTATATATATATATATATATATATATATATATATTTATATTTAACGTCACCTGTTTTTTAAAGGTCAGACATTTATTTACAAAGCAAGAGCTTCTATTATTTATACATTTGTGAAACATAGGGAACTAAGAGTAGCAGGGATAAGGGAATACATTTAATAAATATTATCCACTTACGCACAGAAATACACAACTATCTTTCACTCTTAAAGGGACAGTCAACACCAGAATTATTGTTGTTTTAAAAGATAGATTGTCCCTTAATTACCTATTCCCCAGTTTTGCATAACCAACACAATTATAATAATACACATTTGACCTCTGTACTGTAATTACCTTGTAGCTAAGGCTCTGCAAACTGCCCCCTTATTTCAGTTCTTTTGACAGACTTGCATGTTAGCCAATCAGTGCTCACTCCAGGGTAACTTCACGTGCATGAGCTCAATCTTATCTATATAAAACACATGAACTAATGCCCTTTAGTTGTCAAAATGCATTCAGGTTAGAAATTAGCATATGAACCTCCTAGAATTAGCTTTCAACTAAGAATACCAAGAGAACAAAGCAAAATTGGTGATAAAAGTAAATTGGAAAGTTGTTTAAATAGACATGCCCTATTTAAATCATGATTTATCTTTTTGGACTTGACTCTTTCTTTACTATACAGCAGCGAAAAATGTGTGTGAACATGCATGTGCTGTTGACAATCTGACAATAAATAGATCATTTGAATTGTTGTTTAAAACAAGACAAATTATTGTTACTATTAATTACAAGATATTTAATATGACACAAGAACAAAAAATCACCAATTTTTACATAAACCCAAATATTTAAACAAACAACCTTCGATATGCTAGTTTGCATATTTATTTATAATTAATAACCAACACCTTTAATACAGAGATGGTGCCAAGCTTAATATTAGTAGAAGATTATTATATAAGGGTCATTACTATCTTCAAGAAGCGCAACAGATCATCTCCACCCTTGTTGGACACGGTCTCAAATTATCAAACAGCTGTGTTCGTCAGTGAATCTTAGCATAGCACTCTTTCCATACTGGAAGCCTTTGGACCCAAATCTAAAGATGTTTTTGCTTCATTAGTTCCTGAGACTTTATGGTGTAACTTCACCTTAATAGTCAACAGCAGTAATATGGAAAGATCAATAAAGGCTGAAATGCCATTGGGTTGGTACAACATAATATTTCAAAAGGCGTGTTGGTTTATATGTGTACCTCTTACTGTTTACTTATCTTCCTCAATTGCAAATATTCTTAAGCTGGTTTTATTGTTTGGGTAAAATGAGTCTGAGAAATCTATTAATCTGTGTGTAAACCACAAAGAGGACCATGAGAATTTTAAGATGGTAAACATATGATTGGTTGAATATGTTTACCCAATGGTTTGCACTATTCCAGTGGGCTCTTCACAGTCATTAGGACGTCATCTATGTTCTTCCGCGTTCTATTAGCTTAACCCCAATTTACCACCCTCAAAAAAATGTTTTCATTTATATAATTAATAAGTTATGTAATTAAAGGGACACTCGAGTCAAAAATACACTTTCATGATTCAGATACAAAATGCAATTTTAAACAACTTTCCAATTTACTTCCATTAAAAAAATGTGCACAATCTTTTTATATTTACAGTTTTTGAATCACCAGCTCCTACTGAGCATGTGCAAGAACTCACAGAATATACTTTTTTTTGTATTTGTGATTGGCTGATGACTGTCACATGATACAGGAGTAGTGGAAATAGACATAACTTTGACATTTTTCAGAAAAAAATCTACTACTCATATGAAGGTCAGACTAAGTGCTATTGCATTGCCTTTTTATCATGCATTTGTTGATTATGCAAATCTACTGCATTTACTGGTCTTTTAAGAAAGAATTTAGGTGAAGCTTATCAAAATGTATATTTAATTTTACCCCTGAGCTAGAAATTTTATCCCCGTGGTAAATAGATTCTTAGGGGTCAATTTATTAAATGCCGGACGGACATGATTCGCTGTAGTGAATCATGACTGCCCGGCATCGCTACATGCTGACAGCATATGCTGTCTGCATTTGTCATTGCACAAGCATTTCTTGTGAAATGCTGCCCCTGCTCATTCGCGGCCAATCGGACCCCAAGCAGGGGCTGTCAATCATGGCAGAGAAGCTAAGGCGCAGTGGTCTTACGATCTCAGCTTCTTAACTTCTCTTTCCGGCGAGCTGAAAACTATGGGTGTAGAAAGCAGCATCCGCTGCTCATTAAATCTAACTCTTAAAATAAACTAAGTTGTTGAATATACAATTAATTCTAGAAAAAAAAAATCTTAAAAGAAAAAATAGAAGGTGCACTTTTTGAGTCTGTTCGTTATTGTCACTCAAATAGATTTGTGCGATGCAAGCACTGAAGTAATTTGCACCCCCTGTGCCCCCATGAGAATCCACATTGTCTGCCAGCAGTTATAACAGGAAGGGGATAGCAAAGGTGGGAGCGAGGCGTGGGCCATTTGAACAGTGCGGATGGGGAGTGAGGACAATCCTGGGGGGGGGCATTTGTCTTCCCTTTGCCCCCTCCCCCCCTCCGGATGCCCATGACTGGTCTTTAGCCATCTAGCAGCAATGTTTACAGCAATGTTATACATAGTATGAAACACTGCTGCTTTAGACTGATAAAAAATATGTATGTTCCTATATTCTTATTAGCCTACCTAGATTTACTCTTTAAAAGAGGATACTAAGAGAACAAAGCAAATTTGATAATAGAAGTAAATTGCAAAATTGCACTCTCTAAAATACCCTTTAATCGTGGTTTTGTGTTGAAAATCATGAGATATGTTTCTTTAAATGATTGTAATTGACCCTTATATTCCCTATAAAAAATACAATATATTCATATTTTTCCTAGTTCAACTGTATTATCTTTGAACATTGTTGTTAGTTCACTCCCCAAGAGAGGTTAGAGTGTCTGATTCACACAATTTAAATGCACATAGATTAAAAAGGGACACTGAACCCATTTTTTTTTTCATTCATGATTCAGACAGAGCATGCAATTTTAAGCAACTTTCTAATTTACTCCTATTATCAATTTTTCTTCATTCTCTTGGAATATTTATTTGAAAAGCAAGAATGTAAGTTTAGAAGACGGCCCATTTTTGGTGAACACAACCTGGGTTGTTCTTGCTGATTGGTGGATAAATGCACCCACTAATAAACAAGTGCTGTCCAGGGTGCTCTCCATCTTTGAATAGAAACATATTTACTATATACATGTATTGGCAAAAATGCTTCTAGTAAAAGTTACTTCTGTGTTAGTGTTAACATTATTCTCTGCACGTGCATGAAAAGCATAGCTAGATATTCTCAGTGCTCCAGCATTTTCATTACTGCAGCTGCTCAGAATGCAAGTGGAGCTTGTATCATGTCAATAATTAACAGACGCCTAGATTACGAGTTTTGCGGTAAGCTAAAAAGCAGCGTTAACAGGTGCTAACGCTGCTTTTTTACTACCGCTGGTATTATGAGTCTTGCAGGTTTAGGGGCACCGCACAGTTTTTTTGGCCTTACCGCAAAACGACTTACGTAAACTTTGTAAAGTCTTTTTTCTATGGGACTTTTATAACGCTGGTATTACGAGTCTGTCCTGGGAGGCCAAAAAGTGAGCGGTACACCCTATCCTGTCAAGATTTCTAACGCATTTGAAAGTCACTAGTTATGAGTTTTATGGTACAATGCCGTATGGTGTTTGGAGAGCTACATGTCAGTAAATAGTGCTGCCATCTAGTGCTCTTACATATGGATAATATTCTTGCAAAACTGCTGCCATATAGTGCTCCAGGCACGTGCACATTCCTGAGCTTACATCCCTGCTTTTCAACAAAAGATACCAAGAGAACAAATACAATTAGATAATAGAAGTAGATTCGAAATTTGTTTAAAATGGCATGCTCTACCTGAATCATTAAATTACATTGTTGGGTTCCATGTCCCTTAAAACCAATCCCAGAACAGCAGTGAACTACTGGCAGCTAACTGAAGAAATATGGTGAGAAAGAGGGATACATGTGTAGCCACCAATCAGCAGAGAGCTCCCAGTAGTGAATTGCTGCTCCTGAGCCTACCTAGATATGTTATTCAACAAAGGCTACCAAAAGCAAGAAGCAAATTAGATAATAGTAGGAGATTGGAAAGTTGTTTAAAACTGTATGCTTTATCAGTATAACAAAACTTTCATTTTTACTTTACTGTCCCTGGGGTAATTTAACTCACCCTACAATATAATGGGCAAGATTACAAGTGGAGCGCAAAATTAAGCCTTAAAAACTGGTTTGTGTAGTTTAAAATTATTATTTTTTTTTATCTAAAAAAACTCACTATACTTAATAAAGGGGGCAATTTGAGCTGATCTCTGGTTAATTTTCGGAGTGCTAGCAATAACAAGCCACCTAAATTGGAAAGTTATTTATCGTGCGCCCATAAATTTGAGAATTTGCCCATTTATGGGGGCTCGATAAATTAGCGCTCCACTTGTAATCTAGCCCAATATACTGCAAAATATATTGTGAATTTATTAAGGTACTAACAGTAACTAAAGTGTTTTGAAAAAGCTTCCAAGGGACATATTTTTATTTTATGATTCAGATCATATGATTTTAAACAAAGTTCCAGTTAACTTCTATTATCAAATGTGCTTAATTCTCTTGGTATCCTTTGCTGAAGAACAACAATGCACTACTGTGAGCTATCTGATTACATTTGGTGAGCCAATTACAAGAGGCTTATATGTGCAGCCACCAATCAGCAGCTGCTCTTAGTAGTGCTTTGCTGCCCACCTAAGTAAGCTTTTCAACAAAGAGATGGAAGAAAATTAGATAATAGAAGCAAATTGCAAGTTTTTTTTTTTTTTAACCTCTTAAGGACATATGACGGAGTTTTTTCCGTCATAAAACCATTGAGCAAACTGAAAGCTGTGTCCTTAAAGGGTTAAATTGCATGCACTTACTGAAACATAAAAGTGTTATGTCTTCTTATTCTGTGCCTTTAAATAAAGAGTAGCCATGTACTAAAAGTGTACTTAAGAGTTAGCAAAACGCTGGATCATATAAAAATATTATTATTATGAAGAAGCTAGATAAATAAAATAAAATAAAGATCTGAAATGCCTGCTATGAATAGGAATATTAATTCCAGTGACATCTAAAACTATTAGTTAAATAAGGTTTCACATTATAAATAAATCAATATGTTTTGACTTCCAAAACACTAATTGCTAAACATACTATCCCTTTAAATTCGTCTCATGAACAGTTTCAGGTAATTATGTAATGCGGTAATTTATCTTTTCAGAGTGTTCAAATAAAGTGCTATGTCATTTTCTTACGTGACACATTTTGTGTGTGCTGTCAGCGCTGACACTTGTT
>NC_069505.1:82074038-82184038 GCF_027579735.1 Bombina bombina | reverse complement strand
GGTGGGGCCAGATTGTCAAGGACCGATGTAAGGGTGGAATTGTAGTGGCAGATAGATTCATCAGGGCAGGAAAAGGTGGGGATGGAAGAGAGGAGAGGTTTGAGAGAGCTAGCGAGCTGTTGCTGTTCTAATGACTTAATTCTTCTGTGAAGTTTGGTGTGAGGTGTAGAAGGAGGGAGAGTTTTAGGGAGAGAAGTGATGTTACAAGTGAGGAGGTGATGGTCAGAAAGAAGAAAAGGGGAGTTTGTGAAGTTTGAGATAGTGCATCGATAGCTGAAAATCAAGGGAGTGACCATCTTTGTGAATGGGAGAGTTAGTCCATTGTGACAGGCCGAAAGAGGAAGTGAGTTGCAGAAGCTGATTTGCAGAGGAGGCAGTGAGATTATCAACAGGGAGGTTGAAGTTGCCAAGAATGAGGGCAGGGGTATCTGAGGAAAGGAAATAAAGTAGCCAGGTGGTAAAGTGATCTAGAAATAGAGTATGACTGCAACATGTATAGAGAGGGAAGAGAATAAGTGAATCATGTGTGTTTCGAATGAAGAAAATGTGAGGGAAGAGAAGGGCTGTATTTGTTGAACGATACAATGAGAGGAAAGTAAAATACCAACACCACCTCCTTGTCTGTTATCAGATCTAGGAGTGGGGCTGAAGTGGAGACCCCATGTGACAGTGCGGCTGCTGTGTCTGAAGGAGAGAGACAGGTTTCTGTGAGAGCCAGAAGATTGAGAGAGCGGGAGATAAAGAGGTCATGGATAGAAGTGAGCTTGTTGCAAACAGAGCAAGAGTTCCATAGTGCACAAGTGAAGGGGGTGGTGGCTTTTGATGCAAGAGGAATAAGATTAAGGTTACCAGAGAGTTGTTTTTGAAGTCTATTGAAGGGCACACGTGGGTGTGCAGGGCAAGGAAGTTGTGGGGGACCAGGATTAGGGGAGATGCCACCAACAGCTAGTATGAGCAAGAGGGAGAGTGACATGAGATGAGATGCAGATTTGCAGTAATGTTTTTGTGATGAGGTGCAAGGGAGAATTTAAGAATTTTTGAAGTTCATGAATACAAAAGCAAGGTGAGGTTAAGTGAGATGGGCTAATGAACAGTGCAGGTGGTGAGGGGGAAGGAGTAATAAAGTAAATTAGTTTGTTAAAGAGACAAAAGGTGGCAAAGAGTAATATAAAGATATTGGGCATTTTTACAAAATACTCAAACAGTGGATAAAACTCATTATTAAAACAGAACTTGCCTTACCACTTGTCCAATCCGTGTTCAATTCTTGTATAATTCTTTGTGCCTCACTTTTTAAAGTTTCACTTAAGAGATATGAACAGATGATCTTACAATACTAAACCTGCATTGCAAACCCCTGCATTCAAAGGGACCAATCAATATGCAGGCCCTCTGTGATTTAATTGCTAAACACACTAAATAGCCATTTTGTTAGTCATAAATCTTGTACATGTACATTTCTGGATTACAATATCAGGAGATTAACAGTGCACATAATGATTTGGTGCTGTTTTCGGGAGGTAACAATTCTGAGCTTTAGTGGTATCAATGGCAAAAGCAATTTTAAATTGTCATTACTGGAAAAATACATTGACAATACCGGCTAAGGTTCAGAAATAAAAAACAAGAGCAATATTGTGATTAATCAAACTTGAATACATAGTTTAATTCAGTTCCATAGTAGCAAAGCATTGACTAGTAGGACCTACCTGAACAAATCTGGGGAGCCATGGACAAGAGACATATTTGTATAGTTACCAATAACCACCCAGCTCCCAGTAATATATTGCTGCTCCTAAGTCTACCTGGATATGCTTTTCAACAAAATATACCAAGAAAATAAAGTCAGAAGTAAACCAAACAGTCTTAAAATTGCATGTTCTATCTAAAGCATGAAAGTTTCATTTTGAGTTTCATGTCCCTTTATTTAAATCTCTTTTATTGAAAATTGAAAATCTTTTGTTTGTGCACCTTTAAAACATTTCAAACTAGGGTTGCACTGATACCATTTTTTAATGACCGAGTACAAGTACCGATACTTGTTTTCAAATACTCGCCGATACCAATTACCGATTTTTTTTAATGTCATGTGACAGTTTACCAAGCACCATACATACTAATTATTTAAGATTCCTTCTTTATAATTATAAAGGACTGTAATTCAAAAGACATTATGAAATAATAAAAAAGTTCACTGAACATGTTTATAAATAAAAAATATTACAGTAAAATATTAAATTTAAAGGGGTGATGCAATTGGGTTGTAGGGCTGTTATATAACATAAATCTGACATTTGTATGGAGGTTCGGCTCTAAGTTGAACAGTCTTTCACTTTCCACACTACTGCATGGTGCAGAAAAATATTTTTGGGCCATTTTAGCCAGAGCTGGAAATCTGTTTATTAACTGTCTAGTACTTCAGGGGTTTGTCTGAACAAGGTACAGTGATCTCTCCTACAATAATACAAATAACAGCAATTTGTATTGGCAGAACAGTAGTAAACAATTTTTAGTTTAGTCTCCACTCCAGTTTAAAATGAAATGGGAACATGCAGTTTGAAAAAACACCACAAGATAGCATATGGGTAGGAAGTGGAGGTATCGGTTTAAGTATCGGTGCATCTGCACGAGTACAAGTACTCATGCAAATACTTGGTATCGGTACCGATACCGATACTAGTATCGGTATCGGTGCATCCCTATTTCAAACATTACATATTGACAGGAGACATAACATATATAACACAATGATGCCCCAAATTGTTGGCTTTATTTCAAGTCTCCATCTAAGTTATCCATATCTATTTCTTAACTTTTCAGATTCCTTTTCCTTCGACCTCACCCTCTGTAAAGTCAAAGTTCCATCAGATCCATTTTTGGAGGGGTCGAACTCTCTTGTTGCACAATTAGGATTAGATTAAATCATAAAAACATTTAACAAATAAACAAAACTAACTTAATTTAATATACCAAATAACTGGATGCCATAGACTGGTTTACTAGTACTTGAGAAATATTCCATTCAGTAAAACCATATTTCATCATTAATATCTTTAGTGCCCAACGACCATGTTGCACCTTCATACATGTCATAAGTATGTTGTATCTTGTTTTTAATTTCCATCCACAATGGTATACCTACTTTCCAGCATTTTGCTATACACATTCTTACTATCGTGCACAGTATTCTAATGAAGGTGTTTATAGGTCTATTAAATTATTGCAGTTTATCGTGAAGTAATGCTTGTGTAATAGTGAGCTGTATTTGCTCGTCTAGTAAATAGCTAAGCATAGAGGATAAAGTGTTCCATATTTTCTGAACTTCTATACAGTCCCACATCATGTGCCAATAGGTTCCCACCTCTCCGCACCCCCTATAACACAATCTAGAATTAGTCTGTGACATATGGGAGGTTCTAACAGGCGTCAAATGCCATCTAAACAGTGTCTTTAGAGCATATTCCCTCAATTCAGCGCTCATCAAGCCCCTAGTGGCCACAGTAAAGATGTCATACCAAGTTTCTGTATCTAACATTATTGCTAATTCTGCTTCCCACTTGAGCATCAGTGTAGTTTTAGCTTCACTTCTCCATTTTTGAATATCTATATACAGTCTAGAGATGGTGTGTTTTGGCCTGTCTTGTGTGTTACAGATGTTTTGTAATGTGGACCCTGTTACGGTTGCCTCCAGTCTGGCTGGAAGTTGGACCGTAGAAAAGGATGCTCCTAGCGCTCACCAAAGGAGCAGCAGCACCGTGGACACTCTATAACTGCTGCGTAGCCACCATAAGTAATGCAGACTCTATGAACCACCGCTGCTGGGCTGGTATCTCGCTGTCTGCTCTGCGCCCTGGACCTATGACCAGGCTCCAGTAGGTGAACCTCTTCCTTCTGTAGCAATCCCTGTAGCTAAGGGAGTATGAAGAGCATAGCAATCCCTGTAGTGATTATAAGCTGTCCCCTACAAACATGAGTCAAAGCTGCAAGTTAGAGGGTCAAAAATAGGTCTGATGTGCTGGAGCACACAGCCTCCTTTTTATTCAGGTTACATGCAAACAGGACACTCTCAGGGGGAGGCATAAAATCCCCCATCACACATTTGATATTAGATAGAGAGACACTCCCTTTGACAGGCCACAACATTTACTTCAGCAGATAACATTACACACAATAAAACAATGCAGTCCACCTTATCAATACTAGTCTGATTAGACAATGGGAAAGTTGATCACTAAACCTAATTAGAGCTAATCCCAGCAGACTTGTATTTAGAATAGGTTTCTTGAAGCTGAACAAAATTTAACTCTTAATGGCACACAATGAAACTGAACCAAGTGGGAGAAAGCCAGGGACAAGTCATTTCACAGGTCTGGGGACATAGTCTTAAAGGGGCATTGTTCATCAAAGTCACAATATGTCCCCAGATGGTTCTTAAAGGGCCACACACACCCAACAAAAGTCAATATGTCCTCAGGGGCACAATCTTCCAGGGGCCATAGTCATGTGGAAGGAGGCTGGCAAATAGGCTTCTCCAAAATCCAGGGAAGCAGGGCAATTTTTCATTTAAAGGGCCAGTTACAAACAGCAGTTTGTAACATATCTCCCCTTTTGGAGGGAGACTAACCAGGCACCTGACCTTCTGCCGGTCAGTGCCTAAGTTAGTCTCGCAACCCACCCACAAATAATCGTTAGCAGCAAAGTAGCCCCCCCACAATACGTAGTACTGGCCTGTAAGTTCCAGGTTGCAGGATGAAAGTGCAGCATCCTCGGCCTTCCTGGCGCAGCTGGGCAAATAGCTGATGGTACTTGGGGGGCAGAGGCCAGCGGCACTCTGCCCTGGTGCCAGCGCTTCTGCTGGGGTGAGGGGTTTGCAGGCCAGTCCTGTAACAAGGACAAGGTCTGTAGGGCAGAGGCCAGCAGCGCTCTGTCCTGATGCCAGCTCTTCTGCTGGGGGAATTGGGGCATAGTCCTGCCCGGTGGCAAAGGGAACGTGGGGGTCAGTGGGGGTTAACATCTCCACTGTTAACCCTGGGCCCAAGTTAGGAGTTAGCTGGGGAGGGGGAGATTGGCTTACCTCCTCCTCCTGATACTCCGGCGGCCGTTGGGAAGGGAGGTCGATGCTCTCCTCTTCCTGTGGAACATGCTGCGGCTGGGGAGAGAGACCGGTTGTCTCCTCTCCCTGGAAGGCACACTCCGGCTGGGGAGGGAGGTCGATGCTCTCCCCTCCCTGTAGCTGGGTCTGTCGCTGGGGATCTGGGCCGCCTGCCCAGCATCCCTGTAGGGCCGGTAGAGAGACTGCGGTCCCATCTCCACCTGCCTGCTGGGGGTCCTCCCAGGACCAGTCTATGAGGCCTGCTGCCTCTGGTATCTCTGGTTGGGGTTGGGGAAGGAGACCGGTTGTCTCTTCCCTCTGCACAGTATACTGCCGCTGGGGAGGGAGGTCGCTGCTCTCCTCTCCCTGTGGAACATGCTGCGGCTGGGGAGAGAGACCAGGTGTCCATACCCTCAAACTCCACAGTTGGCGCTCAAAGGCTCATGCCACTTTGTTCTCCGTATCCAATTCCCGGATGATGCGACTGACTACCTCCTGCGCAGGGTCTGGACCATATCGGACTAGCCGCCTCTTTACCTCTGGAACGAAATCCGCGCCCTCATAGCGACGGATCCAGTTGAGGTGCTCTTCACATGGTTCTGACCAGTATCTTGTCAGCTCCATGCTGCTGTAGGTAGGGACGCTGCGCAGTGGCTAGCGTTGCCCTCAATTACTCTCCTACGATACCAGTGCTGTTGTGGTGCTGCTCCTTGCGCTAGGACGCCAATCCCACCGCTGCCGCCAAATGTTACGGTTGCCTCCAGGCTGGCTGGAAGTTGGACCGTAGAAAAGGATGCTCCTAGCGCTCACCAAAGGAGCAGCAGCACCGTGGACACTCTATAACTGCTGCGTAGCCACCATAAGTAATGCAGACTCTATGAACCACCGCTGCTGGGCTGGTATCTCGCTGTCTGCTCTGCGCCCTGGACCTATGACCAGGCTCCAGTAGGTGAACCTCTTCCTTCTGTAGCAATCCCTGTAGCTAAGGGAGTATGAAGAGCATAGCAATCCCTGTAGTGATTATAAGCTGTCCCCTACAAACATGAGTCAAAGCTGCAAGTTAGAGGGTCAAAAATAGGTCTGATGTGCTGGAGCACACAGCCTCCTTTTTATTCAGGTTACATGCAAACAGGACACTCTCAGGGGGAGGCATAAAATCCCCCATCACACATTTGATATTAGATAGAGAGACACTCCCTTTGACAGGCCACAACATTTACTTCAGCAGATAACATTACACACAATAAAACAATGCAGTCCACCTTATCAATACTAGTCTGATTAGACAATGGGAAAGTTGATCACTAAACCTAATTAGAGCTAATCCCAGCAGACTTGTATTTAGAATAGGTTTCTTGAAGCTGAACAAAATTTAACTCTTAATGGCACACAATGAAACTGAACCAAGTGGGAGAAAGCCAGGGACAAGTCATTTCACAGGTCTGGGGACATAGTCTTAAAGGGGCATTGTTCATCAAAGTCACAATATGTCCCCAGATGGTTCTTAAAGGGCCACACACACCCAACAAAAGTCAATATGTCCTCAGGGGCACAATCTTCCAGGGGCCATAGTCATGTGGAAGGAGGCTGGCAAATAGGCTTCTCCAAAATCCAGGGAAGCAGGGCAATTTTTCATTTAAAGGGCCAGTTACAAACAGCAGTTTGTAACAGACCCACTTTTGGTTTTAGCTATTTTAAGAAATTTATGAAGAGAAGAGGACAGTTGCAGATACAGGTACCAATGTACCTTAATAGGCGATACCTTTTCCTGAATTTGCGCATAGGTCATCATTCTATGTTGTGCCAGAAGATCCGCCACTCGATACAATCCTTTATTTTCCCACTTATTAATTTCCTTTTTTGAGTCCCCGTGTAATAGACATCTAATGGGCATCAGAGTGCATCTTATTGGGCATAGTCCCTTTTTATGTGCTAAAACCGACCAAATATGTTGTGTGGTTTCACCAGCCAAAGGGTTGTATTTTTTTGGTCCCATAGCACCGAATCTGCGTAATCCCGCCTTCCCAAATCAGCCTCCAATTTAATCCAAAGAGCCTCTTGCTTATTCCTAAGTATTAATGTGTCCTTAGCTAATCTAGCTGATTTATAATAGTCAATTAGGTTAGGTATTCCCACTCCACCCAACGTCCTGTGTTTAGTCATAAGTGCATTAGCTATTCTAGCACCTTTATTACCCTGAATAAATGCTAGGATTTCTGATTGTATCCTCTCTACATCAGAATAAATAACCTTTATGGGAAGAGCCCTAAAAAGATATAGCAAACGGGGCAGTATAGTCATTTTCACCGCTGATATCCTCCGCAACCAAGAAAAGTTATGTTTTCTCCATTTGTGTAGATCTCCCCTTATCACCTTATAAATAGGTAAATAATTAATATTATATAGTTGATGGATCGTGGTTGTCAGGTGTACCCCTAAATATTTCAAGGATTGCTTTGCCTGTTTAAGTTAATCTCTAATAGTTTCTTTGTGTGTGGGGGGATTTCAATTGGGAGCATCTCGCATTTATCTGAATTGATACGATAACCAGAGATCAACGAAAAATCCCATAGTACCTTTTACAAACCAGGCAATGACAAAAGAGGTTTAGTCAGAGTGAGCAAGATGTCATCTGCAAAGAGGCTCAACTTGTTTTCGACTTCATCTATCCGAACCCCCAAGATGTCCATGTTGGAAATTATTTTAGCTGCCAATGGTTCGATACATAATGCGAACAATAATGGTGACAACGGGCACCCCTGTCGCGTACCATTTAAAATTGGGAATGACTTGGATCTGTATCCATTAGCAGATACCTGTGCTGTCGGGGAAGTATATATGGCTCTAATAGCATCTATAAAAAGGTCCCCCAAAGTTCATATAAGTCAGGGTCTTCATCATGTATCTCCAATCTACTCTGTCAAACGCCTTCTCTGCATCCAATGAGAGGAGCAGAGAAGGCGTTTTTGTGTCATTTAAATACTGAATTATGTTTATCAAGCGTCTGATATTATCTGGAGCTTCTCTGTCCCTGATAAAACCTACCTGATCCCTGTGGATCAGCTTGGGTAAAATTTACGCCAGCCTGTTAGCTAGGACCTTACAAAAGATCTTCAGATCTTGATTAATTAAGGAGAATGGGCGGTAATTGGAAATCTTTTGTGGTCTTTGCCTGGCTTAGATATTACTATGATCTTTGCTTGTAGCAATTCAGGGGGAATCGTGTGCCCTTTCATAATATGGTTGCAAAATTTAGTCAAATGTGGGACTAGATTATTTCTAAAGAGTTTATAATACTCCCTGGGGAAACCACCTGGTCCTTCAGCTTTTCCCTGCTTCAGAGCTCTAATTGCTAGAATTACTTCAACCTTTGTAATAAGGTTATTCAAGGTTCTTTTGTCTTCCTCTGTCAGTCTTTCTAAAGGAGTCGTTTCTAAAAAGTCATGTGTAAGTTTCTCCACCTTAGATGTGTGTTTAACTTTTTGGCCATTGTATAAGTCTGCATAGTAGTCGCTAAAGGTGTCTACTATTTCTTGGGGGTGGGTAGTGACAACGTTGTCTTTTGTTTCAAGTGTTGAAATGTTAGAGGTTTTAAACCTCTCTCTCTAATTTTGTGAGCCAGGAATTTATCCGGTTTGTTGGCATAAATAAAGTATTGAGATTTTAGTCTCATGATGGCTCTATTGGCCTGGGAGTTCAGGTATTTAGCTACTGTGTCCCTCTTAGCTTGTAATGCGCGCAAAACCAAGTAACTTCCCGTTAGTTTATGTTGCCTCTCCAGTACTGCTATTTCGTCATGCAACTGTGTCATATGTTTTCTCATTTCTTTAGTGTGAGCAGTTTTTCCCTGAATAAGCATGCCCCTAATCACCGATTTATGTGCCGACCATACATATGTTGTATTCTCAGTTGTTTCTATATTGATATCCCAGTAATCAGTAAGGTGTTGCAAAGTGTTGGCTAATATTTCAGGGTTCTTATGTAACATAGGGTCGTATGTCCATGATCTTGTTCTGTGAGGATCATTTATGCATTCCATTCTAAGTATTACTATAGA
Organism: Bombina bombina; assembly: GCF_027579735.1. Lineage (NCBI taxonomy): Eukaryota > Metazoa > Chordata > Amphibia > Anura > Bombinatoridae > Bombina > Bombina bombina. The sequence continues at coordinate 82,174,889 of NC_069505.1, read as the reverse complement.
GTGGTCTGACCAAACACAAGGGCATATATCGGTTGAGGTAAGTATTGGTTGTAAAAGTTGACTAATATATATATAGTCAAGTCTAGTATATGTATTGTGTGCCGCTGAATAAAATGTGGTGCCATTTGTTTTACCATTTAATGTAGTCCAAGAGTCAATCAAGGAATGAGAGTTGAGCGAATTATGTATAGACTTAATTATGCTGTTGCGTCTTTGTCCCTTGCCCGATATGTATTTGTCTTTCTGGTCTCCCTGTGTCGTCATGGAGGTGTTAAAGTCTCCCGCCAAAATTATTCTGGATTGCGACCATTGTGTCAGTATCTGTGATAGCTGTTCGAAAAATGTGTGCTGATTTTCGTTAGGCGTATATACATTACACAAGGTTGTATCTATGTTATCTATCTGGCCTTTCACTATTAGATATCTACCTTCCACGTCTGCAATAGTGGATTCATGTATGAAGTTCACTGTTGATTGGATAAGTATTGATACCCCTCTCTTTTTTGTCCCTACCGTTGCATGGTGTGTCGGAAATTTTTTATTCCAGTAATAAGGTAGTTGGGGTGTGACAAAGTGAGTTTCCTGCAAGAACAGTAAGTTGGCTCTTAATGTATTGTATTGTTTAAAAGCTATTCGTCTTTTAGCATCAGTGTTTAATCCCCTAACATTGTGGGAAATAATGTTCAACTTATCTATCATATCTAAATTGAATCCCTTTGTGTAGCCTCTCAAGTTTTGGGCTTACCCTTATATATACAAAAATAAATTTATATCTACCATTTCATTGGTAACCTGTCTTAACCGTTATCCTGTTGGGATCTATCTGTGAGCATCTTCCAGTCTTGGCATCCTTGAATACACAACAAAGTAAATAACAACAAAACAGTAAAACACAACATAATTCCCATAAAGTGGGTCTCATTGTTAAATTTATATTCAAGATGAAAAGAAAGAAACTAAGAGAAGGAAAGAAAGAAGCTGACCCCTTGACGCTACTTCAGTGGATCAACATGTGTGTCTAACATACGGATGCACAGAGAATCCTTTTAACCTGTATTGATGCAAAAGAAAATAATTTTATGCATTGTGAACGAAATAAAGGAATGTGGATTTTAACTGAGTTCCCCGGGTGAGTTCTTTCTACTTTTGGATTATTATCTGTACCTTTAATCCGGGTTGAGCTCTGCAACGTGGGGCGTGAACAAAGTCCCAAAAGTACACAGCAGACAGGACTCGGGCCAGTGTCTCTGAGGAGGAGAGAAGCGGCGGTGAGTAACAATTTTTTGATTCATGCACAATTGCTAACAAGAGAGTTATAGTTACACCGCAACAAAAAGCTCTCTCTATGGACCGGAGCCTGTCTGTCACACTATAGGATAAGCTAAACAAGCGCTAAGTGTGTATATCATATGACCGTTACTGACCCGTTCTCCTGATAACAAACATTTATAAAAAAGGATTGCAAAGTGTACTCACAGTGAGTGAAGGGACTTTATTTATTCATATATATCATTATGATGTGGCATATTTTGTGATAATTACTATACGGAACGCAGAACTGATCATAGTGGGGAAAGGTTAAACTTAGTGTTGTTTCTAGTTCTATATGCCTAAGTCCGGTGTCCTTTCAATTATAATGCTTTTATTTTGTCACCTGATGTCGGGTATGTGGCTCTTAATTCCGGCGATGTGCTGCACCTCACTTCTCCCACGTTGCCCGGTCTTATAGTATCAGCTGCTTCCATCTGCATTCCTCCTTAGCAGCTATTTGACTCACAAGGATTCCCTTGTAGTGCAGTATAATTTTTACCGCATCCGAGAGCTTGTCAGATAAGATTAGCCCGTGTACTGAGCGGAGCTCCGCTACTAAACCTCCATCTCTGAGCTTGGTCAGGCCACGCCCCCTTCATGTCCCTTTAAAAGGACAGTAAAGTCAAAATGAAACAAATAATTTGGACAGATCATGACATTTAAACAACTTTATAATTTACTTCTATTATCAATTTTGCTTTCTCTTGGTATCCTGTGTTAAAGAGTAACCTTAGGTGAGTCCAGGAGCATGCACAAGTCTTTAGCCATCTAGCAGCAGTATTTGCAACAATGTTTATAGCAATGTTATACATAGTAGCAAACACTTCTGCCGTAGACTGCTAAAGGCACATGCACACTCCAATCAGCCTACCTAAATGTACACTTCAACAAAGGATGCCATTTGAACTAAGCAAATTGGAAAGTAATTTTAAATTGTTTGCTCTATCTGAATCATAAAAACTGGGCCAGATTACTAGTGAAGCGCAAAATTGCGCTACTGCGAGCTCGATATTTGAGTTCCACGCGTTATAAAAGCACACACAATTGTGCGCTGGTATTTGCAGTGCAGTGCAATGTGCAACCTCTCATTCAAATTGTTAGGAAGCTATGCGCTCAATAGAGCGCACTTTCATAGACTCCAATGGGAGCCTCGTTCTCATCCCGTGGGATTCACAGCATGAGAACCTAGCGCAGCGAATGGGGTATATTGTGCAGCAGATTGTAAATATATATGTATATGACTTTATACATATATATTAATGCATTTATATGTGTATATACACTTATTAACACATAAATATATATGTATATATTCATATACATATATATTTACTTGGAACGCACAATTCCCATAGATCGCAATGTAAAGGCACTTTTTAAAAAAACACCCCACACCTGCCAACTTTAGCCACAAAACTGCTTAATGCAGTTATTAAAAAAATTAAAAATAAAGATGCCATTTGTTTTGTTTTTTTAAATAAAGCAACTCTAGTCCTAATTTTGGGGTCAATTGGGGTAGATTTATAAAATTAACCAGAGATCTGATCTTTAGTTAATTTTTTGTATCCATTAATTGTTAAATAAAATGGATCTAAACCGCTAATGCCTTAAAGCCCCTTTTGTTGTTGACATAGCGTTGATGGAATGGAAATCCCTTTCTGTTGAAAGATTGTTATTTCCTTTCTCACAGTAATATATTTGTTTGTTTCCTCGTGATTTCATCTGTTAAGCACTATGGATATTGACTTTCTAGGATAGTATAGCATGTCATTAGAAATGCAAATCAAAAAACTCTCATACCGACCACAAGACAGAAATCACCAATATGTCCAATTTTGGATAGGAGTTACACATTGTTCATATATATATATATATATATATATATATATATATATATATATATATATATATATAAATATTTTGGAACGAATATTATGAAGAAAAAAAATCTGAATATTCGTCTGCTACATTATTCAGTATTTGTTTAGTTTAAAATTAAAATAATTCTCAATATTCAGGGAACATGTACATTAATTTCTGTTAAAATGTTCCTTTGCTACAAGTGAAAACATTCACCTGCAGCCTTATACTAAACAGCAGGCTGAAGAGCTGCGCTAATCCCGAGCCTTCTTCACAGACCCACAGGCTGCGCTAATAGAAGACGGATCCCAGAGCATGTGCTAAACTAACAATCTTTATCGTAGGCTCTTCGGTCCTCTGTGCTAAACCTTCATTATCGCGGCCCAGGGATCTGTGAAGAAGGCTCGGGATTAGCAGGGCACTCCAGTATGCTAGAGATACGTATTTAAAGGGACAGTCTAGTCAAAAATAAACTTTCATGATACAGACAGGGCATATAATTTTAAACAACTTTCCAATTTACTTTTATCATCAATTTTGCTTTGTTCTCTTAGTATTCTTAGTTGAAAGCTAAACCTAGGAGGTTCATATGCTAAATTCTTAGCTCTTGAATGTTGTCTCTTATCTGAATGCATTTTAAAAAAAATTCACAACTAGAGGAAGTTAGTTCATGTGTGACATATAGACAATATAACATTGTGCTCACGCCCATTAAGTTACCTAGGAGTCAGCACTGATTGACTAAAATGCAAGTCTGTCAAAAGAACTGAAAAAAGGATGCAGTATGCAGAGGCTTAGATACAAGGTAATCACAAGCGTAAAAAGTATATTAAATGTAAAAGTGTTGGTTATGCAAAACTGGGGAATGGGTTATACAGGGATTATCTATTTTTTGAACAATAATAATTCAGGTGTAGACTGTCCCTTTAACCCTTAAAAGCTAAATTAAATGAAACGAATGAATACTGTCTTCAGTATTTGTTAGTTTTATTGAAATTAGTTAGTACATTTGTTTGGATATATTCAATTAATGAACATGAAACGAATATTCTTGTTTTTGTCATGAATTCACATTTGTCACAAAAGGAATGCACAAGCCTGAATAAATAAATAAATATATATATATAGACATGACTGAAAAAGGACCGAAAATAGGCATTTAACGTCCGGGCAGCCCACATCAGTTAGACCTCTGTCAGCTAGGTAGCCATATTAGACCAGATCGCTCATCCTGCAATAACTCTGCTTAAAGGGACACTCAAGTCAAAATAAACTTTTAGGATTCAGATAGAGCATGCAGTTTTAAGACACTTTCCAATTTACTTCCATTATCAAATCAAAAACGATATCGCTTACGTGCAACATTTAGCAGGCCACCTGTAATCTAGCCCTTTTACTGTGTATTTAATATAAATATTTTACATTCCAATGTTCTTCACATAGTAGAAAATGTTCTTTGTATTTATATATATATCCCACAAAAGTGAGTACACCCCTCACATTTTTGTAAATATTTTATTATATCTTTTCTTGTGACAACACTGAAGAAATGACCCTTTGCTACAATGTAAAGTAGTGAGTGTACAGCCTGTATAACAGTGTAAATTTGCTGTCCCCTCAAAATAACTCAACACACAGCCATTAATGTCTAAACCATTGGCAACAAAAGTGAGTACACTCCTAAGTGGAAATGTCCAAAGTGGGCCCAAAGTGTCAATATTTTGTGTGGCCACCATTATTTTCCATCACTACCTTAAACCTCTTGGGCTTGGAGTTCACCAGAGATTCACAGGTTGCCACTGGAGTCCTCTTCCACTCCTCCATGACGACATCACGGAGCTGGTAGATGTTAGAGACCTTGCACTCCCCTACCTTCCGTTTGAGGATGCCCCACAGATGCTCAATAGGGTTTAGGTCTGAAGACATGCTTGGCCAGTCCATCACCTTTACCAGCTTCTTTAGCAAGGCACTGGTCATCTTGGAGGTGTATTTGGGGTCGTTATTAAGTGACTTGATTGGAAAACAATCCCTACTGGAGTGCACTTTCCTTGCTGCCCATATATATATATATATATATATATATATACACACACACAGAATATATTCTATTTATTCATAAATACATATATGTGAAGAACATTGGAAAGTGAAATATTCATATTTTTATATCGGGTTAGCACATTTCTAAAAATCTGGTTGGGTTTGTGCGCAAGTAAGGGTGTTCATTTTTTTGACATTTTTGGCTCCATTTAAATCTATGTGGGAATACATCATGGCGGTCATGATATTTAAAGGTTGACTTTTTGTGTGCGCCGGGTTTGCAAATAAGCAAAAATGTTTTACTTTCAACTTAAAATATTCACGGAAGCCAAAGCACGCAAAAAGCCAAAGTCTAGCAGGGATAACATGTGAGCAGGAGCGCAAAATACAGCTCCACTCGTAATCTAGATCTTATTGTTGTGTTTGCATTTATGTTGTGTTTGGTAGTCATTTTACATATCAAGTACCAACCCATTACGATTCTTTTTATCTGTATTCTTAACTAATGTAGCTTGCATTACACAAGCCCTACCTATGTCTAATAAACCTGTAATTAAAGTTAGGAGAAAAATAAATACACAAGTGTTCAGTAACTTAATACTAAATTATTATTTTTTTCATCATTTTCTTTTTTATAAAAATATAGAACACCTATTTGAGTTTCCATAAATACAATTTCACTAAAGGTTGCATTGGCTCCAGCTTTGTTCGTTCCTATTATGATTAGTAGTTCAAGTGGCAGATAAGTAGCTAGGAAAACAATGATAAATATTCTTATGGTATTACATAGTGTTTTTCACCCTCATCTATATTTCTTTGTCTACAAACACTGACATGTATCATTAAATAATTCTAAAGACATCACTTATTTCACAACACAGTAAACAAGGAAATACTCTGTCTATTACAGTAAAAATATGATTAAGCATAAATATTTTTTAACCTTTTTTGTCACAATTGACTACTAAAGAATGAGTCTTTAGTAACTAAAGAAGTCAAATGAAGATAAGTATGAAATAATATAAGAAAACAGTGGAAAAAGCAGGTAACAAGAACATTTACATAGTTTTTTTTTTTTTTTTAGTAATATTTGACACTGGTCTGAAATGCTTAGGAATGGTAAAACTATAGACATCTGGGGCTCGATCCGATATAAATCGTCGCCCGGAAAAGCCGGCGATGCCAAAATCTGCGCGGGTTTGGTATCCTATATACGGCGTAACCTAGAAGTTACGCTCGTATATTTCTGCCGTCGGCCGTAGTTTTTTGGGCCATAGACAGGTATACCAAACCCGCGCAGTTTGGTATCCAATATACAGCGTAAGGACTTACGTGGCGAAAATGGAGAAATCTTACTCCATTTTCAACTCGCCACAAAAAGCAGCCGTAAGAAGCCTTACGCTGACTATTGGAGCCCCGTAACTACCTAAACTACCTGCTAAATAAAACCTAACACCTAACGCATGCGCAATGTCTATCTACCTGTCAACCGCGATCCCCCGCCGCAATCCCTAATAAAGAATTTAACCCCTAAACCGCCGCTCCCTGACCCCGCCGCCATCTACATAAACTAACCCCCTACTGTGAGCCCCTAAAACCGCCACCATCTAACTGATCTATCCCCTAATGTGAACCCCTAAAACCGCCACCATCTAACTGATCTATCCCCTAATGTGAACCCCTAAAACCGCCACCATCTAACTGATCTATCCCCTAATGTGAACCCCTAAAACCGCCGCCATCTACCTTATCTATCCCCTAATCTGACCCCTTACACTGCCGCCATCTACCTGATCTATCCCCTAATCTGACCCCTTACACTGCCGCAATCAACCTTATCTATCCCCTAATGTGAACCCCTTACACCGCTGCCATCTACCTGATCTATCCCCTAATCTGACCCCTTACACCGCCGCCATCTACCTGATCTATCCCCTAATCTGACCCCTTACACCGCCGCCATCTACCTTATCTATCCCCTAATGTGAACCCCTTACAATTAAATAAACTAAACTAAATTACAAAAAAAACAAACACTAAATTACAAAAAAAAAAAAGATTACAGCAATTTTAAGCTAATTACACCTATTCTAAGCCCCCTAATAAAATAATAAAGCCCCCTAAAATAAAAAATTCCCTACCCTATTCTAAATTATAAAATACCCAGCTCTGTACCAGCCCTTAAAAGGGCTTTTTGTGGGGTATTTACCCCAAGTTAACAGCTCTTTTGCCTGTAACAAGAAAGAACACAGCACCCCCCCCCAACATTACAACCCACCACCCACATACCCCTATTCTAAACCCACCCAAACCCTCTTAAAAAAAACCTAACACTACCCCCCTGAAGATCTCCCTACCTTGTCTTCACCCAACCGGGCCAAACTCCTCGTCCGATCCGGGCGATGTCTTTATCCAAGCGGCAAAGAAGAAGTCTTCATCCCGGCGATGTCTTTATCCAAGCGGCAGCAAAGTCTTCTTCCATCCGGCAGCATCTTCCATCAAGCGGCATCTTCAATCTTCATTCTTCGCTCCTCCGATGCGGAGCATCCATCCTGGCCGACGACTGAACGACGAATGAGGTACCTTTAAATGACGTCATCCAAGATGGCATCCGTCGAATTCCGATTGGCTGATAGGATTCTATCAGCCAATCGGAATTAAGGTAGGAAAAATCTGATTGGCTGATTGAATCAGCCAATCAGATTCAAGTTCAATCCGATTGGCTGGGTTATTATACTTAATATATATAATATAATAACGATATTAACTATATTAACCCTAATATAATTAGGGTTAATATAGTTAATATATATGATATAATAATTATATTAACTATATTAACCCTAATATAATTAGGGTTAATATAGTTAATATAGCTGGCGGCGGTGTAGGGGGATTAGATTAGGGGTTAATGTGTTTAATATAGGTCAGACGGGGGGGGGGGGGGGGGAAACATCCATTAAAAATTGAAGGCCAGACCTATTATTCCATAAAGTCCATTGAATGCACATTCCATGCACTCATATATACAGATGTAAATATGTGTGTGTGTGTGTGTGTGTGTGTATGTATGTATGTATGTATGTATATATATATATATATATATATATATATCAGAAAGAAGAAAAAACTCCAAAAGCTAGATATCAATGAATGATAATGTTATAAAGCAGTATAGGCTTGGATACAACACTATGCACAGCACTTTTATAAAACAGTAATAGAAGCATTTATTGGGTATACGTTAGAAGTCCACACATAAATTGTGCATTGACAAACTCACAAATTGCTGACAGACACAGGCAAAAATGACGTCATTTTTGCCTGTGTCTGTCAGCAATTTGTGTGGACTTTTAACGTATACCCAATAAATGCTACTATTACTGTTTTACATAAGTGCTGTGCATAGTGTTGTATCCTAGCCTATACTGTTTTATAACATTATCGTTCATCGATATCTAGCTTTTGGAGTTTTTTCTTCTTTCTGATATAATTTGCAGTAGACTGCCTAAGGGAATACTCCCCATGCCATGTGACGGATCCCCGGATGCACAACCTGTTTTACGCTGTGTGGACGACAGCGTGTTAAACTCCTTAGCTAAGTAAATAAAGTAATACCTTACCTTGAACCTATGTGTTTATATATATATATATATATATATATATACTGTATATATATTGTATGTACTTTATGTATGTATGTATATATATATATATATATATATATATATATATATATATATATATATAGTTTATACACAAACACATATATAAGCAAAAATTCACAAGTTGCCTAGATCAGCCTCTTCCTCCCCGTGCCAACCCTATACTTATGCCCTTCACTTTTAAAATCCTCAAAACTCACAGGAAGGGTGCGCACATGCTGATGCACACTCTCCATCCTCATCCTTCACATCTTCATGCAGGTAAAATCTGCCTTAAAAATCCTAAACACACTCTTTAACAGTCTAAATAACAATCTTAAACACACTACATGTTAGCCTAATATCTGCTAAAAGAATAAGCGAAGGCAGGAGATCTTACCTTCAAGGTTACAGAAAATAGATGGGCTGAGGATAATGCACATATTTTTAGGATAGAGGTCGGGATTCAGTTTTCAAGGAAGCTAGATGAATTAGGTTGTTACAAATATTACATCTTTATGGCTTGAACAGAGAGTATTATTTGATCCCTTTTATTTAGTGAGTTTAACTTTGTGGCTACTCTGTGTATGAAATGGTTGTTGAAGTGTATTAGTTTAGCTTATACAGGGAGAGAATGAGTAAGATGAGTAAGGATTGAGGTCCCTTTAAGAAATATATATATATATATATATATATATATATATATATATATATATATATATATATATATATATATATATATATATATATATATATCTATATATATACACACACAAACACATATATAAGCAAAAACTCACTCTTAAGTTGCCTAGATCAGCCTCTTCCTCCCTATGCCAACCCTTTACTCATGTCCTTCACTTTTAAAATCCTCACAGGAATGGTGTGCACATGCTGATGCACACCCTCCATCCTCTACTGTTAGCAGCCAGAGGACACGATTACCAATCTGCATTCTAGCATGTCCTTCCCTGACACTGTACTTGCAACAAATGACAACAAAGTTAGTGCATCCAGAAAAAATTGTGTATGGGCTAAAGTCAGGGATACCATATGCAGTATTGGCATGTATCAGAGAACTATTAACTTTATTTAAATAGGTAGCATGATTATAAAGCAGCCATAAAGAGGGATTGTAATAGAAACATGCTGAGAAAACGGGTGGCCATACTTTGAACATTCATTTCAATGAGTGGGGTAGATGTTGCACAAAGGCATCACAAGACACCCATGCACACAAACCAATACAAACACCTGAAAAGGACATCTGAAACGCAATAGTTGATAATTCAAATGTAATCAATTCACACAAATCTAAACACTAACGCCTAGATTTAGAGTTCTGCGTTAGCCGTCAAAACCAGCGTTAAGGGCTCCTAACGCTGCTTTTTACCGCCCGCTGATATTTAGAGTCAGTCAGGAAAGGGTCTAACGCTCACTTTCCAGCTGCGACTTTTACATACCGCAGATCCCCTTACGCCAATTGCGTATCCTATCTTTTCAATGGGATCTTCCTAACGCCGGTATTTAGAGTCTTGGCTGAAGTGAGCGTTAGAACTGTTCCGATCCGAACGCGAGCTCAATCTGATTGGCTGATCCAATCAGCCAATCTGATTGAACTTCAATCTGATTGGCTGATTCAATCAGCCAATCAGATTTTTCCTACCTTAATTCCGATTGGCTGATAGAATCCTATCAGCCAATCAGAATTCGAGGGACACCATCTTGGATGACGTCATTTAAAGGAACCTTCATTCGTCGTTAGTCCGTCGGTGAGGAAGGATGGCTCCGCGTCGGCTGCTTCAAGATGGACCCGCTCCGCTCCAGATGGAAGAAGATAGAAGATGCCGCCTCAATGAAGACTTTGGACCCTCTGGAGGACCTCTTCTTGCCGGATTGGATGAATACTTCGGACCCTCTTCTGGACAGATCGGTGATACCCGGCTGGGTGAATACAAGGTAGGGAGATCTTCAGGGGCTTAGTGTTTTTTAAGGGGGGTTTGGGTGGGTTAGATTAGGGGTATGTGAGTGGTGGGTTGTAATGTTGGGGGGGTATTGTGTTTGTTTGTTTTTGTAATTTAGTGTTTGTTGGTTTTTGTAATTTAGTTTAGTTGATTTAATTGTAGGTAATTGTAGGTAGTTTATTTAATTAATTTATTGATAGTGTACTATTAGGTTGAATTGTAACATAGGTTAGGATTTATTTTACAGGTAATTTTGTAATTATTTTAACTAGGTAGCTATTAAATAGTTAATAACTATTTAATAGCTATTGTACCTAGTTAAAATATATACAAAGTTGCCTGTAAAATAAATATAAATCCTAAAATAGCTACAATATAATTATTTGTTATATTGTAGCTATATTAGGGTTTATTTTACAGGTAAGTATTTAGCTTTAAATAGGATTAATTTATTTAATAAGAAATAATTTATTTCGTTAGATTTAAATTATATTTAACTTAGGGGGGTGTTAGGGTTAGGGTTAGACTTAGCTTTAGGGGTTAATACATTTATTATAATAGCGGTGAGGTCCGGTCGGCAGATTAGGGGTTAATACTTAAAGTTAGGTGTCGCCGATGTTAAGGAGGGCAGATTAGGGATTAATACTATTTATTATAGGGTTTGCGAGGCGGGAGTGAGGCGGTTTAGGGGTTAATACATTTATTATAGTGGCGGCGAGGTCCGGTCGGCAGATTAGGTGTTAATAAGTGTAGGTAAGGTAGCAGTGACGTTGGGGGGGCAGATTAGGGGTTAATAAATATTATGTAGGCGTTTGCGACGTTGGGGGCAGCAGATTAGGGGTTCATAGGGATAACGTAGGTTGCGGCGGTGTCCGGAGCGTCAGATTAGGGGTTAATAATATAATCCAGGTGTCAGCGATAGCGGGGGCGGCAGATTAGGGGTTAATAAGTGTAAGGTTAGGGGTGTTTAGACTCGGGGTTCATGTTAGGGTGTTAGGTGCAGACTTAGAAACTGTTTCCCCATAGGAAACAATGGGGCTACGTTAGGAGCTGAACGCTGCTTTTTTGCAGGTGTTAGTTTTTTTTTTTCAGATCAAACTGCCCCATTGTTTCCTATGGGGGAATCGTGCACGAGCACATTTTTCAAGCTGGCCGCTACCGTAAGCAACACTGGTATTGAGAGTTGATGTGTCGGTAAATTATGCTCTACGCTCCCTTTTTGGAGCCTAACGCAGCCGTTCAGAGAACTCTAAATACCAGCGTTATTTAAAAGGTGCGGGGGAAAAAAACATGCGTAGCTAACGCACCCCTTTGGCCACAAAACTCTAAATCTAGGTGTAAGAACATAACAATGAATGAATTAAGACCATGTGAGTTAATCACTACAATGGAAATGTAGACTACACTCTCCTTCACATCTTCATGCAGGTAAAATCTGCCTTAAAAATCCTAAACACACTCTTTAACAGTCTAAATAACAATCTTAAACACACTACATGTTAGCCTAATATCTGCTAAAAGAATAAGCAAAGGCAGGAGATCTTACCTTCAAGGTTACAGAAAATAGATGGGCTGAGGATAATGCTCATATTTTTAGGATAGAGGTCGGGATTCAGTTTTCAAGGAAGTTAGATGAATTAGGTTGTTACAAATATTACATCTTTATGGTTTGAACAGAGAGTATTATTTGATCCCTTTTATTTAGTGAGTTTAACTTTGTGGCTACTCTGTGTATGAAATGGTTGTTGATGTGTATTAGCTTAGCTTATACAGGGAGAGGATGAGTAAGATGAGTAAGGATTGAGGTCCCTTTAAGAAAGAGTATTAAGTGAGTATCTCTTTAAGAAGGAGAGTTGATGTATATTAATGATGCTCCTCTGCTATGCTCTGATAGGTAATTGGGGGTTGAAATAGCTGTATTTGGGTTATATGATTGACAAAGGGGCAGGAGCCCCAACACTTTGTTGTTATATGATGTTATATGGATTGCATATGAAAATTAAACAGCAATACATGTTATCTTCTGCCTATGAAGAAGGTGTGCAAAGCCCATGTGTTCTACTGCTTGGATTGACTGATGGTAAAGGTCTGGACACTGTACCCCAGGATTACCCTGTACCTTATAGATTACTATATCTGCACGTATCATGGCAGAGCTATTTGCACATACTTGTAGTTGTTCTGCAGCCTGCATGCAGAAAGGAAGGGAAGATTAGGGGCCCAAGGATCTAATGTTCTTTACTCTGGAAAGTGGATCTAAGAAGTTTCAGTATGGCAAGGTCCATCAAAAAATGTAAAAATTCAAATATGACCTTGTGATATGTTTAACTAACTATGCAGGGTTCTGTACATGATAGTGAGACTCCTATATTACAACATACGGTCTAAAAAAAAATCTCAATGGTTTTGTGTGATTTTTCTCCATACCAGTGAGTTTTTGATCAATGGCCCCAGAGGAGGCCAAGATGGAAAAACACTTCATCTTCACAACCATCGCCATAGTGAAGTAGTCTAGTCATTTATGTAAAGTGCTGCATGTGTCACTGGAAATCTTTGCCTTTAAATGTGCCTTTAAATAATCAATATGAAAACACAAACACATGCATTATACACAGCTTTACATTTTATACTTACATTTTCCATTCTTTTTCATATTCTGCAGATATAAACATCTGATAGGAAATCGGCTCCAAGCTTGCAATTCAAAAAGCCTGGTGAGTAACTATATAGAGCATATACAAATGAGTCAGTGTCACCTCTCTATCACCAAAGTGCTTCACATGTCCTTAAACATGGCAGCCCTCTCAAGCACACAGAATCATCACACTTACCTAATTATGCAATTGGAAATGACCAAAAAAATCTTCCAGTTACTGCAGGATGTCTCAATCCCTCATATGGTGATAAAAAGTTCAAGCCTCAATCTTTGAATGTTCACATTACTGACATTGGAGATGGTTCCAAAAACAGTTTCGCCTAGATTTAGAGTTCTGCGTTAGCCGTCAAAACCAGCGTTAGGGGCTCCTAACGCTGGTTTTGGCCGCCCGCTGGTATTTAGAGTCAGTCATGAAAGGGTCTAACTCTCACTTTGCAGCCGCGACTTTTCCATACCGCAGATCCCCCTACGCCATTTGCATATCCTATCTTTTCAATGGGATCTTTCAAACGCCGGTATTTAGAGTCTTGGCTGAAGTGAGCGTTAGAAATCTAACGACAAGACTCCAGCCGCAGAGAAAAGCCAGGAGTTAAGAGCTTTCTGGGCTAACGCTGGTTCATAAAGCTCTTAACTACTGTGCTCTAAAGTACACTAACACCCATAAACTACCTATGTACCCCTAAACCGAGGCCCCCCCACATCGCCACCACTCTAATAAAAAATGTTAACCCCTAATCTGCCGACCGCACACCGCCGCCACCTACATTATCCCTATGTACCCCTAATCTGCTGCCCCTAACACCGCCGACCCCTACATAATATTTATTAACCCCTAATCTGCCGCCCCCCAACGTCGCTGCCACCTACCTACAATTATTAACCCCCTAATCTGCCGACCGGACTTCACCACTACTATATTAAAGTTATTAACCCCTAATCCGCCTCACTCCCGCCTCAATAACCCTATAATAAATAGTATTAACCCCTAATCTGCCCTGCCTAACATCACCGACACCTAACTTCAAGTATTAACCCCTAATCTGCCGACCGGACCTCACCATTACTCTAATAAATGTATTAACCCCTAAAGCTAAGTCTAACCCTAACCCTAACACCCCCCTAAGTTAAATATAATTTTTATCTAACAAAATAAATTATTTCTTATTAAATAAATTATTCCTATTTAAAGCTAAATACTTACCTGTAAAATAAACCCTAATATAGCTACAATATGAATTATAATTATATTGTAGCTATTTTAGGATTAATATTTATTTTACAGGCATCTTTGTATTTATTTTAACCAGGTACAATAGCTAGTTAAAATAATTACAAAATCGGATCCTCTTCTGGACGGATCGGTGATACCCGGTGTGGTGAAGACAAGGTAGGGAGATCTTCAGGGGCTTAGTGTTAGGTTTGTTTAAGGGGGGTTTGGGTTAGATTAGGGGTATGTGGGTGGTGGGTTGTAATGTTGGGGGGGGGGGTATTGTATGTTTTTTTTTACAGACAAAAGAGCAGAATTCTTTGGGGCATGCCCCGCAAAAGGCCCTTTTAAGGGCTGGTAAGGTAAAAGAGCTTTTCAATTTTTATTTTAGAATAGGGTAGGGTTTTTATTTTGGGGGCTTTTATTTTGGGGGGCTTTATTATTTTATTAGGGGGCTTAGAGTAGGTGTAATTAGCTTAAAATTGTTGTAATATTTTTATAATGTTTGTAAAAAAAATTTTTATTTTTTGTAACTTAGTTCCTTTTTTATTTTTTGTACTTTAGTTAGTTTATTTAATTGTATTTATTTGTAGGTATTTGTATGTAATTAATTTATTTATAGTGTAGTGTTAGGTTTAATTGTAGATAATTGTAGGTATTTTATTTAATTAATTTATTGATAGTGTAGTGTTAGGTTTAATTGTAACTTAGGTTAGGATTTATTTTACAGGTAATTTTGTAATTACTTTAACTAGGTAGCTATTAAATAGTTATTAACTATTTAATAGCTATTGTACCTGGTTAAAATAAATACAAAGTTGCCTGTAAAATAAATATTAATCCAAAAATAGCTACAATATAATTATAATTTATATTGTAGCTATATTAGGGTTTATTTTACAGGTAAGTATATAGCTTTAAATAGGAATAATTTATTTAAAAATTATATTTAACTTAGGGGGGTGTTAGTGTTAGGGTTAGACTTAGCTTTAGGGGTTAATAAATTTATTAGAGTATCGGTGAGGTCCGGTCGGCAGATTAGGGGTTAATACTTGAAGTTAGGTTCGGTGATGTTAGGGAGGGCAGATTAGGGGTAAATACTATTTATTATAGGGTTATTGAGGCGGGAGTGAGATGGATTAGGGGTTAATAATTGTAGGTAAGTGGCGGCGATGTTGGGGGCGGCAGATTAGGGGTTAATAAATATAATATAGGTGTTGGCGTTGTTAGGGGCAGCAGATTAGGGGTACATAGGGATAACGTAGGTTGCGGCGGTGTACGGAGCGGCAGATTAGGGGTTAAAAATAATATGCAGGGGTCAGCGATAGCGGGGGCAGCAGATTAGGGGTTAATAAGTGTAATACAGGTTCAAGGATTAGCAGCACTCCAGGAGATAGAGTAAAAACACAGTCTTTATTCTTGCAAATTTAAAAATGGAAAAAATACACACAAAAAATGGTGCAGTACAGCACAGCACAGCACAGCACATCAGCAAAAAGGTTTACAAAGAAGGGGAGCGAGGTCCTGACATGTTTCGTGCTATTCAGCACTTAATCATAGGATGATTCCCCACCTGTGTAATGCTCCATTTAACTGGTTTTCAACCAATCAAAATTTTCCAAAGATATACACACCCTCAAAGCAGAGAGAGCTAGTATAAATGGTGCATTACAGAGGAAAACAAGAATAATGAAACAAAAAATAACATAACAATGATAAAAAGAACACCATGAATATAAAAACAATGATAAATAGAATGAAAAAACATTGTTGTTAATTCCTATTATTACACCTTAAATATATTTTCAAATTTAATAAATTTATACCTCTTCATAAATAATTCTTTAATTATTTATTTTCACATACTTTAATGCATAGTGTGTGTCAATAATAGGTACTTAGTTTACACAATTCTGCAACTAGCCTCAATTCATATTGATCATATTTAGACTTCAAATGTCCATAAATACCATACTCATAACAATTAATGGTATGATGTGCATCGCAACTATCTTTCTATAGATCACAACAACAGATGTCTTAAATCACACATGTTTCGAAAACACATCCATTAATCATTAAATAAAATATGAAAGCAGATAATATTATGAAACCTCTGATCATGGGATAAGAACAAACAAAAGGTAATAAGATATTACTAATACCTCAATAACATGTTAATGTGAAAACATATACAATAAATGCAGGTATTAGATATACACTTACACAGGCTACTCCACCAAAGGGCATTACAGCAAAATAGCACCAGAAGATCCACAGTCATAAAGAAAATAAGTTTTTATATATATATTCCTAGACTAGCTTAGGAATCAACAAAAAAACTTATGTCCCATTCCTTGTTGAGGCCATAAGTTTTTTTGTTTTTTTTTTGTTGATTCCTAAGCTAGTCTAGGAATATATATATAAAAACTTATTTTCTTTATGACTGTGGATCTTCTGGTGCTATTTTGCTGTAATGCCCTTTGGTGGAGTAGCCTGTGTAAGTGTATATCTAATACCTGCATTTATTGTATATGTTTTCACATTAACATGTTATTGAGGTATTAGTAATATCTTATTACCTTTTGTTTGTTCTTATCCCATGATCAGAGGTTTCATAATATTATCTGCTTTCATATTTTATTTAATGATTAATGGATGTGTTTTCGAAACATGTGTGATTTAAGACATCTGTTGTTGTGATCTATAGAAAGATAGTTGCGATGCACATCATACCATTAATTGTTATGAGTATGGTATTTATGGACATTTGAAGTCTAAATATGATCAATATGAATTGAGGCTAGTTGCAGAATTGTGTAAACTAAGTACCTATTATTGACACACACTATGCATTAAAGTATGTGAAAATAAATAAGTAAAGAATTATTTATGAAGAGGTATAAATTTATTAAATTTGAAAATATATTTAAGGTGTAATAATAGGAATTAACAACAATGTTTTTTCATTCTATTTATCATTGTTTTTATATTCATGGTGTTCTTTTTATCATTGTTATGTTATTTTTTGTTTCATTATTCTTGTTTTCCTCTGTAATGCACCATTTATACTAGCTCTCTCTGCTTTGAGGGTGTGTATATCTTTGGACAATTTTGATTGGTTGAAAACCAGTTAAATGGAGCATTACACAGGTGGGGAATCATCCTATGATTAAGTGCTGAATAGCACGAAACATGTCAGGACCTCGCTCCCCTTCTTTGTAAACCTTTTTGCTGATGTGCTGTGCTGTGCTGTGCTGTGCTGTGCTGTACTGCACCATTTTTTGTGTGTATTTTTTCCATTTTTAAATTTGCAAGAATAAAGACTGTGTTTTTACTCTATCTCCTGGAGTGCTGCTAATCCTTGAACCTGTATTTCATGAAGTCTGCTCTGCTTCCTTCAGCTGGCACCCCGCCACAAGTACATTGCTTTAGACCGGCTTTTTGAGGGCTGCAATTGGTTAGCTACCTACACACCTCCTAGGCTGTAGCTACGTCACCTCCTATGCACCGTTAATAAGTGTAAGGCTAGGGGTGTTTAGACTCGGGGTACATGTTAGGGTGTTAGGTGCAGACTTAGGAAGTGTTTCCCCAAAGGAAACAATGGGGCTGCGTTAGGAGCTGAACGCTGCTTTTTTGCAGGTGTTAGATTTTTTTTTCAGCTCAAACTGCCCCATTGTTTCCTATGGGGGAATCGTGCACGAGCACGTTTTTGAAGCTGGCCGCGTCCGTAAGCACCGCTGGTATTTAGAGTTGCAGTGGCGGTAAATATGCCTGTACGCTCCCTTTTTGGAGCCTAACGCAGCCCTTCTGTGAACTCTAAATACCAGCGGTATTTAAAAGGTGCGGGGGGGAAAAAGCATGCGTAGCTAACGCACCCCTTTGGCCGCAGAACTCTAAATCTAGGCGTTTGTTAGTCAAATGCCTCTTTATACATCTATGAAAATTCAGAGACCCTTGCAATCTAAACAGTTCTAGATACAGTTTGTAAACAAATCACCCTACATGCTACTTAGCTGTAAACACCTGCTCTGACACAGGAGAGTGTGCACTTTGCATTGGAAACTACACAGTTATGTAACACCTTTGCAGCACACGCAAGCTCAAATGTTCTTAAACACATTGCTAGACATGTGCATTTCGATTTGTTCCGAATCGAAATTCGGACGAATTTGTTAAATTCGGAGATTCGGATCGATTCGAATTTCCGAATTACGGTAGTACTGAATCTACCTAATAAATCCGAATTAGTTCGGATTTATTCGTTACATTCGGATGGCAATGGATTACACTAGTATTGTACAGTATATTAGGTTAAATCACTCTGCTATGGGTTACACCTATTATACAGTACATAATACTAGTCTAATACACAGCACATCCCACCTAACACATACCGAAATTCTGAATTTCCGAATCGAACCGAATCCAGCCGAATTTATTCAAATCCGAATGAATCCGAAACGAATCCGAAACAAATTAATTTGAATTTTTCCAAATTCAAATCGATCTGAACCGAAATTCAAAAACATCCGAATCGATCCGAACCAAAACAAAACATTTTTTTCGGCCGTGCACAAGTCTACACATTGCTATTGATACTTGCAATTGGACCTACATTATTCTTGTCATTATTCAATCACTTACCATTGCCTGTTTTAGATACAGCTATTCTTCATGGGCAGAAAAGCCCACCAATACAATTAATCATCAGGTATCAGCAATCGTCATATTTCATACCAGGAGAATCAGATGAATCACCATTGGCAAACTGGCCTACAAGAAAACAAAAACATGTTTCTGGGGATGACACTTCCACTTTCTTTGAAAAGTTTCTTCATTCAGAGGCCAATCCATTCAATCCATTGGCAACACCCTCCCGAAACCATTCAACCTTTGATGTATTCTAAATTAGTGATGAGCCAACCAGCATCATTAAAACCCCACATTGCAAAACCACATACACTAACATCCCTGACACTGTCCGCTTATATCTCTTGCTCACAGAACATTGAAAGTCCATTGAGATCTTGAACAAAAATCTTCTAATGGCCCACAACAAATGTTACAGTGAATACTATGCAAAAGAATATATATATAATAGCAAAAAATGATAAAAGTCCACAAGTCAAATAACAAGCCAGGAATCAAAACCAGAGCTGGTAGTCAGACGAGCCGAGTCAGGAGCCAAAGCGAGTAGTCAGACGAGCCGGAATCAGGAACAAGGAGAACAGCAGAGTCAGGAACAAGCCAGGGATCAGGAATCAAAAGGGACGTCAGACAGCCAGGTAATACACAGGAGCTCTCACAAACAGATCTGAGACAACGCAAGGGCAAAGCATACTGAACAGAGGCCCTTTAAATAATAAGTGATTACATCACAATTCTGAGACTGCATCCTGTCTCACACGGATGATGTAAACCAGTCTGTCCATAAAAGGAAGTGCAGGAAATAAACAGCATCACACAATATGTACCAGAGTCAGCAAGAGAGGTGAGTAAAATGGCTGCCAGCAGCACATGGCAAACACAGTAGGGAAAAAACCCTGACAGTACCCTCCCCTCAACAACCCCTTCCCCGTGGGAGGACAAAAGGCTTATTGGGGAAACAGGCATGGAGGAGGGCGGGAGCATTAACATCAGAGGAGGGAACCCATGAATAGTGATGTTGCGAATAGTTTGCCGGCGAATAGTTCCCGGTGAACATAGCTTGTTTGTGTTCGCCGTCATCATTGAGTAAACTTTGACCCTGTATCTCACAGTCTGCAGACACATGTCAGCCAATCAGCAGCAGACACTCCCTCCCAGACCCTCCCAGCTCCTGGACAGGAGCCATTTTAGATTCATTCTGATCCTGCATTCTTAGTGAGAGGAGGGATAGTGTAGCTGCTGCTGATTTTATAGGGAAATTCATAGCTAGGCTAGTGTATTCAGTGTCCACTACAGTCCTGAAGGACTCATCTTATCTCTGCTGTAAGGACAGCACCTCAAAAAGCCCTTTTTAGGGCTAGAACATTTTTTTTTTTTTGCCTGTGTAATTTTGACTGTGAAACATCAGTCTGCTAGTGTAATCTAATTGCAGTTGCCTGCCTGCCAGCGTGTGTGCCAGGCCCACTTGCTAAGTGCCACCACTCATATCTGTTGTAACAGTAGTGTAAATTTAAAAAAAAAAACTTTTTTGACTGTGAAACATCAGTCTGCTAGTGTAATCTAATTGCAGTTGCCTGCCTGCCAGCATGTGTGCCAGGCCCACTTGCCAACTAGTGCCACCAATCATATTTATTATAACAGTAGTGTAAATATTTAAAATAAAAACTTTTTTGACTGTGAAACATCAGTCTGCTAGTGTAATCTAATTGCAGTTGCCTGCCTGACAGCATGTGTGCCAGGCCCACTTGCCAAGTTAGTGCCACCACTTATATTTGTTGTAACAGTAGTATAAATTTAAAAAAAAAAAAAAACTTTTTTGACTGTGAAACATCAGTCTGCTAGTGTAATCTAATTGCAGTTGCCTGCCTGCCAGCGTGTGAGCCAGGCCCACTTGCCAACTAGTGCCATCAATCATATTTGTTATAACAGTATTGTAAATATTTAAAGCAAAAACATTTTTGACTGTGAAACATCAGTCTGCTAGTGTAATCTTATTGCAGTTGCCTGCCTGCCAGCGTGTGTGCCAGGCCCACTTGCCAACTAGTGCCACCAAATATTTAAAAAAAAAAACTTTTTGGACTGTGAAACATCAGTCTGCTAGTGTAATCTAATTGCAGTTGCCTGCCTGCCAGCGTGTGTGCCAGGCCCACTTGCCAACTAGTGCCACCAATCATATTTGTTATAACAGTAGTGTAAATAGTTCACGTATTTCATATAGATAACACTGTGTTCGTGCACGAGAAGTTATCTGGGAGCAGGCACTGATTGGCTAGACTGCAAGTTTGTCAAAAGAACTGAAAAAAAGGGGCAGTTTGCAGAGATACAAGATAATCACAGAGGTTAAAAGTATATTATTATAAATGTGTTAGTTATGCAAAACTGGGAAATGGGTAATAAAGGGATTATCTATCTTTTAAAACAATAACAATTCTGGTGTAGACTGTACCTTTAAACGGGGAGTTTGGTCTGTCACTGTGAAGCGGGCGTAACCCTTACACTACCTGATCGATACAACATCATACCTGATGTTTTAAAGCACGTTATTCCAAACAATTTAGGAATATTAGGTGATTTATGCCCTTTATGGCTTAAAACCAGACTCTGCATCAACTATGTAATTTTCCATGGGAGTTTTGCCATGGATCCCCCTCTGGCATGCCACAGTCCAGGTGTTAGTCCCCTTGAAACAACTTTTCCATCACTATTGTGGCCAGAAAGAGTCCCTGTTGGTTTTAAAGTTTGCCTGCCTATTGAAGTCAATGGCGGGTCGCCCGGTTCGCCGGTTCGCGAACAGTTGCGGAAGTTTGAGTCCACCGTTCACGAATCGAAATTTTTAGGTTCGCGACATCACTACCCATGAACGCTCCTCCAGTGAACCAAATACTGTACGCGGCCCCTGGACATACAAGAGTCAATAATGCTGCTGATCTCATACTCCTCATGGTTGTCAACAAAGATAGAATGGGGACAAGGCAACACAGTGGTAAACCGATTACAATCCAATGGTTTCAAGAGGGAGACATGAAAAACATTGGAGATGCACATGGCAGGAGGAAGGTCAAGAGCGTAGGCCACAGGATTGACCCGTCGGAGTATTCGAAAAGGACCAACATAACGGGGAGCCAGTTTATTGGAAGGCACACGATGGTTCAAGTTGCGGGAGGACAGCCAAACTCTCTCACCAACCAGGTAGGAAGGCGTGGGCAGACGCCTACGGTCAGCCTGGAACTTTTGGCGCTGCATAGAACGATGAAGGCAATCCTGAATCTGCACCCACATGGAACGGAGTTAGCGGAGATGCCCCTCCAAAGCCGGAATACCCTGAGACATGAATGAATCGGGCAACAAGGATGGTTGAAACCCATAATTCGCCGTGAACGGGGATAACTTGGAGGAAGCATTAATAGCACTATTATGAGCAAACTCTGCCCAAGGTAACAGTTCAGACCAATTATTGTGGTGATCTGAGACATAGCAATGGAGGAACTGTTCTAGAGCTTGATTAGACCATTCCGCAGCCCCATTGGATTGAGGGTGATATGCCGAGGAGAAGGAAAGCTGGATCCCCATTTGAGCACAAAAGGAATGCCAAAATCTGGAGACAAACTGGCTACCCCGGTCCAACACTATCTCCTTGGTTAACCCATGTAAATGTAAGACCTCACGGGCAAAAATTGAAGCAAGCTCCTGAGCGGTAGGCAACGTCTTCAAGGGAATGCAATGTGACATTTTAGAAAAACGTCAACATCAACCACCATAAGGAAAACAGTATTGCCATTGGAAGCAGGGAGTTCGACAATGAAGTCCATGGAAAGATGTGTCTAAGGACGCTCACCATTAGCAATAGGTTGAAGAAGACCCATAGGAAGACGTCGAGGAGTCTTATTCTGTGCACAAACTGAGCAGGAGGCAACATATGCAGCAACATTAGAATGAAGACTTGGCCACCAGAAATGTCGAGTGACAGTCCAAATCATTTGGTTCTTGCCTGGGTGACCTGCGGCTTTAGGATAGTGGTAAGTGTGCAAAAGTTTAGTTAGAAGATTCTCAGGAACAAAACACTTACCACGAGGAGCATTGGTTTGTGCAGCCAGGATCTCCTCCCCCAAGGGAGAAGTCAAAGTAGTATGTATTGTAGCCAAAATATGGTCAGGAGGTATAACTGGAGTAGGTACAGACTCCTCCTTGGACAGAGGTGAAAATTGTCGAGAAAGGGCATCAGCCCTAACATTCTTACTATCAGGCAGGTAGGAGACCACATAATTAAACCGAGACAAAAATAGCGCCCATCTGGCCTTTCGGAGCGACAAATGTTTTGCTTCAGATAGATAAGTTAAATTCTTGTGGTCAGTAAGAATGAGCACTGGCACGCTAGTACCATCGAGAAGATGCCTCCCTTCCTTGAGTGCCAAAATTATGGCCAGTAATTCCCTGTCGCCAATTTCATAATTGCACTCGGCTAGAGAAAATTTCTTAGAGAAGAAACCACACAGATGCAAGGAACCGTCAAGTGCGGGACGTTGAGACAAGAGGGCACCTACTCCAGTCTCAGATGCATTGATCTCAAGAACCAAAGGCAGGACAGGGTTAGGATGAGCCAGAACTGGAGTGGCAGCAAAGGCTGTCTTAAGACTATCAAAGGCCTTAATGGCACTAGGTGACCAATGGAGTGGATCATTCTCTTTACGGGTCATGTCTGTGATAGGTTTGACCAAGGAAGAAAAGTTTTTAATAAACTTTCTATGGTAAATGGCGAACCCCAAAAAACGTTGAATAGACCGAAGACCAACTGGGCGAGGCCACTGCAGAACTTGTCAGGATCCATAGAGAACCCTGCAATGGAGATAACATAACCTTGGAAAGTTACTTGAGTCTGATAGAACTCACATTTCTCGAGTTTATAAAACAGGTCATTCTCACATAGTCTCTGAAGAACCCGTGTAACATCAGAACAATGAGCCTCAAGTGTGGGAGAGTGTATGAGGATGTTGTCTAAGTACACCACAACACACTGTTGCAACATATCTCGTAGGACATCATTAATAAATTCCTGGAAAACAGCAAGAGCATTACATAGGCCAAAGGGCATTACAAGATACTCATAATGCCCGCTCCTGGTGTTAAATGCTGTTTTCCATTCGTGGCCCTCCTTGATCCTAAAGAGATTGTACACTCCTCTCAAATCAAGTTTAGTAAAGACCGTAGCTCCCTTGAGGCGGTCAAAGAGTTCTGTAATGAGCAGAATAGGGTAAGCATTCTTAATGGTAAGACGATTAAGACCCCTATAATCGATGCATGGTCTTAACTCGCCACCCTTTTTCTTCACAAAGAAGAAGCCAGCCCCTGCAGGAGAGCAGGATTTCTGGATGATCTCCTGCGACAGAGCATCGGCAACATACTCCTCCATAGCACAATTCTCCCCAACAGACAGAGGGTAAACCCGGCCCGAGGAGGAATGGCTCCGGGTTGCAAGTCTTTGGCACAATCTTAAGACCGGTGAGGAGGCAATTTACTGGCACGCACCTTGTCAAAAACGTCTAGGAACTCTCGGTACTCCTCTGGCAATTGAGATACAGATGAAGTGCACAAGACTTTAATTGGTTTCCGAAGACAAGTGGATATACATTCCAGAGACCATGACAACATTTCGGACCTGCGCGAGTCGAGACTGGGATTTTGCTTTTGGAGCCAGGGATAACCCAGAACAACCGGAAAATGTGGAGAGTTTATCACCTGGAACTGGAGGGTTTCAAAATGGAGAACCCCAACAGCCATGGATAACGGAGCAGTTTCGTGAGTAACGAGTGCAGACTGAAGGGGCCTGCCATCAATGGACTCAATAGCAAGCGGAATGGACCGAGGCAAAACAGGAATGGAGTGCTTTGATACAAAAGCACTGTCAATGAAATAGCCTGCAGCACCGGATTCAACAAGAGCCTGGGTGACTATGGAGGAGTCCACCCAGGAAAGGACAACCGTAACCAAAGGTTTCTCCTTTAGTGGTTCCGGGGATGAGGATAAACCACCCAAGGTCTGCCCCCGACAGGACCTTAGGTGTGAGCGTTTCCCGGCCGTGTAGGACAAGATTTCAAAAGGTGGCCCTTTACCCCATAATAGAGACAGAGCCCCTCCCTCCTCCTAAAGGCCCTCTTCACCGCGGAGAGATACATGAATCCCAACTGCATCAGCTCAGCAGTACCTGGTAACTCGGGACCAGGAAGCATGGGAGGAGAGGGAGGCATGGGTGGGAACAAACACGTAGGAGACAACGGAACAGGAGGCTTTCGCAAGCGCTCCTTGAAAGAGGACCTCTCACTTAGTCTGATGTCAATTAGGATCTAAAAAGACACCAATGCCTCAAGATCTTCTGGTAAATCTCTGGCAGCAACTTTGTCTTTAATTGCATCAGAGAGCCCATGAAAGAAGGTGGGAACAAGGGCTTCATTGTTCCAACCTACCTCTGTGGCAAGCATACAGAACTCAATGGCATACTGAGCAACAGATCTTGTACCTTGCTGAATGGACATGAGTTGTTTAGCAGCATAGGAGGAGTGAGCCGGAACATCAAATACCCTTTGAAAGGAAGCCACAAATTCAGGGTAATTTGAAATCACAGGTTTATTAGTTTCCCACAAGGGATTAGCCCAGGCAAGAGCTGTGTCAGAGAGTAACAAGATGAGAAATCCCACCTTAGCTCTGTCAGAGGGAAACGCCTGAGGTAACATCTCAAAGTAAATGCCCACCTGGCAAAAAACTCTCTGCACTGATTAAGATTGCATCCATATCGCTGAAGTAGAGGTGCAGAACCGGACATTTTACTGGTAGGACTAGGTGCAGCAGCGGAAACAGGAGCAGCCATAACTTGTGGAACACAAGGATTTGCAGGGCTAGTGATCCAAGCTGTGATCTTGTTCATTCATCCTGGAAATTATGGCAGGCAAAGGTGGATTATTAGCACCATAAGGATTCATGGCCCTTGCATAATGTCAGGATGCCAGGAATCAAATGCAAAAATAATCACACCTTTATTAATAGCAAAAAATAATAAAACGTCCACAAGTCAAATAACAAGCCAGGAATTAAAACCAGAGCTGGTAGTCAGATGAACTGAGTCAAGAGCCAAAGCGAATAGTCAGACGAGCTGAGTCAGGAGCCAAAGCGAGTAGTCAGACGAGCTGGAATCAGGAACAAGGAGAACAGCAGAGTCAGGAACAAGCCAGGGATCAGGAATCAAAAGGGACGTCAGACAGCCAGGTAATACACAGGAGCTCTCACAAACAGGTCTGAGACAACGCAAGGGGAAAGCATACTAAACAGAGGCCCTTTAAATAATAAGTGATGACATTACAATTCTGAGACTGCATCCTGTCTCACACGGATGATGTACACCAGTCTGGCCATAAAAGGAAGTGCAGGAAATGAGCAGCATCACACAGTATGTACCAGAATCAGCAAGAGAGGTGAGTAAAATGGCTGCCAGCAGCACATTACAAACAAAGCAGGGAAAAAAAACTGACACTTAGACTGAGTATGAATGAAAACATGCACCAAAAAACATGTCAATCCACAACTAGTTTTCCGTCATCTTTACAATGTTATGTACCAGATGCTACACCCAGTATTCACCTGCATCAGGCCAAGCTCATGGCCACTTGAGCAAAGACATGAGCTAGCTATTCTTGTTTGGAGCTTGTGGTGGGCAAAACAAAAATAACAAAAAAACAAGTCTATTGTATGTATTTTTGTTTTTTCCGATATATTAATATCATCTATCATATATTAAAAAAACTTTTAAAAGCACCTCTTAATTTTGTCTTAAACTTATTGTTTTTCCAACTCTCCCTAAAAAGGCCACACAAAAAAAATATCTAAACTGGTCATTTAGGTTTTCAATATGCTCTTAACTGCATAACCCAGCTATATCATTTGCAGCATATTTAGGTTAAAACATTGCTTTTTGGGTTCCAATGGAGCATAGCACAAGCACAATTGTGATACAAGAACCAGAGGAATACAATTACATTTTAAAGAGAAAGTAAACACCTTGAACTTTTTATATAGAATGTTTAGTTACCCATAATTAAGCCTTTAACAACGTTGGGACGCTCCATGCCATCCTAACTGTGCTGAGCTTTAGCGCCATTAGGTCAGCATGGTATGTCTTAGCCATTTGGCTGTACTAAAGCCAATGGCACTTCCAGAATGGGATTGCGGTCTCGAGGG
The DNA here is from genome assembly GCF_027579735.1 of Bombina bombina. NCBI lineage: Eukaryota > Metazoa > Chordata > Amphibia > Anura > Bombinatoridae > Bombina > Bombina bombina. The sequence goes on along the minus strand of NC_069505.1, from coordinate 82,147,334 downwards.
CATGCCTAGCATCATATGGACACCCCCCTGACCCAATCCCATCCTTAAAATCTTGCAATTGTTTATTTACATCAGAATGTTGTTCTGATGTAGACCAATTAACCCGGTCATCAAAGGGTTAATCCACTATTCTTTAATTATTTATTTTGCTCAATTTTCATGCAATTAAGCTCTGAAAATGAAGGTTTTCTAATTCTCAGAATCTTAAATACACTCTACTGATTTCTCAAGACTAAACCTACTAAACATATTTTATCTTATTGGCTTTAATTGATAACTACTGCAAAACAATGTAGTTTTTACTAACATGATGACAGTGGCTAGCCTTGTTATCTGCAGACTAAAGCCCAGATTGGCTCCTCTGCATAAGGTAAATGGTGAGTGGAGATTGGCTATTGATAAGACTTGGCTGATATGTTATTCTTCGGGATGGGCTAATGTTTTGCAACACTTGAAATATTAAAATAATTTAAACACATTAATTTGTGTGTGTACAACATTCTAACATTTGTTTAATGCAATAGTATTACTAATGCTTTCTTTAAATGTAATAGTCGATTTGAATTTCTCTAATAATTCGATTCAAATTATGCTATATTCAAATTAAAAAAATTAGAATTTAAATATTTGTAATAGTATTTCTAATGCTTTGTTTAAATGTTATATTCGATTTATGCAATATTTTAATTAGAAACATTCAAATTGATATATTTGTATCTATTATGTATCAATTTATTTAACTCCCTACCACATGAACTATTGAACTTCTGAATAGTATTTGTTAAATCGAATGTTACATTCAAAATTTTGAATGTGGATATTCAATCTAATTATGAACATTTGAAAATTGAAGTAACATTCGAAACCCGGAAATAACATTCACTTATCTAATGTTAGTGAATTTTCATTCTTATCAACATTCGATTAACCAAAACAAATGTCCACAGGACTATTCATTCTACCAAATGAATTACAGTTTCAGCACATTCGCCCATCCCTAGTTTTTAAATAACAACACAACAGAAATGTCTTATAATTACAAGATGTGTGCTGTTCCTCACTGTGCCGTACATACAGGTAGTTGTTTTATACGAATACTTGAAGCATAAAAAGGGGAAATATTGTGTAGCTCATTTGTATATATTTTCCAAGCATCTTCTGTTCCAGTATGAAAACTGGTAATTCAGGCTTTCTGTGGGGAATGTACAGCTCGGCTATACAATGATCTAATGAGTGTTATTTAACTAATGGTGAAGGAGCGTTTCCCACATCTTTTTTACTCACTATGATTTAAATGGAGATAACATTTTTGGGCAAAATGCCAAGAGTTTTTATTGTGTAATGTGGCACAAATTTGTTGTAGTTATTTATTTTTTTAAACTGGCTATCACTTAATTTTCTTAATTATTAAAAGAGATTAATATATATATATATATATATATATATATATATATATTATTCTGTGTGTTGCTTAAACAGGAATAATTTAATAATGTAAACATCACAAATGGGGTATTTACTTATACATAGGCCTTTGTATAAACACCTGAAATTTCTTCTTAAAGGGACAGTCAACTCCAAAATTGTTATTCTTTAAGAAGATAGATAATCCCTTTATTACCCATTCTCCAGTTTTGCACAACCAACATGGTTATATTAATATACTTTTTACCTCTGTGATTACCTTGTATCTAAGCATCTTCTGACAGCCCCCTGATCACATGACTTTTTATTTATTATCTATTGACTTGCATTTTAGCCAATTAGTGCAGTGTTATGCAAAACTTCACGGGCATGAGCACAATGTTATCTATATGGCTCACATGAACTAGCAGTCTCCTGTTGGGAAATGCAAATAAAAAGCATGTGATAAGAGGCTGTCTGTAGTGGCTTAGAAACAGGCAGACATGTATAGGTTTAAATGTTATAAAGTATATTAATATAACAATGTTGTTAGTACAAAGCTGGGGAATGGGTAGCAAAGGCGTTATCTATATTTTTAAACAATAACAATTTTGGTGTTGACTGTTCCTTTAATGTCTGTTACACACACTGGGACACATAAATTCCCTGGGACACATTAAAGGGCCACTAAACCCAAAATCTTTCTTTCATGATTCAGATAGAGAATAGAAATTTATAACAACATTACAATTTACTTCCATTATTTATTTTGCTTCGTTTTTTAAATATCTTTATTTGAAGAAAAAGCAATGCACATGGTGAGCCAATCACATGATGCTTCTATGTGCAGCAACCAATCAGCAGCTAGTGAGCATATCTAGATATGCTTTCCATCAAAGAATATCAAGAGAATAAAACAAATTAGATAATATAAGTAAATTAGAAAGATGTTTAAAATTGCATTCTCTTTCTAAATCATAAAAGAAAAAATGTGGGTGGCATGTCCCTTGAATCTCTAAGTAATATGATACGTTTGAAGTAAAGAAGTAATGTTAAAGGTGTTGACTTGTACCTTAGAAGTACTCATTTATAATGTTTTCTCAAACCTGGCTGCCCCCTGGAGTCTCCCCATGCCCATTCTTAGGTTCTGGCTTCTCCTCTACAACAACATCTAACAATACCACTGAAAGACCATCATGCTGGGCTAGACTGTGCAAACAACAGCATGCAATAATGATGATGGCATTTAGGGGAAGTAGAGCAAAAAGTGATCTAAACACCCAAACTGTGATATGGGTACCCCAAAAGTACACTCTATCATGATTCAGCACCTCCTGTGGGGCTTGTTATATTCCCTTTCAACTGGACTTGGATTGTGGGTGACAGATGTGAGCAGCTCTTCAATGCATCCACATCCTGCATCACAATTTTATCTACATTCAATTTCCAATAAACATTGTTTCCTGTGATTATTGTTAGAAATCTTGTTCTCAGCTGAGGGGTTTTAATTGCTGAAGCAATTTGGGATTGTGATAACCTGAAAACCAATTTGGGATTGTGATTACTCTAAAACCAATTTGGGATTGTGATTACTCAAAAAAACAATTTGGGATTGTGATTACTCGAAAACCAATTTGAGATTGTGATTACTCGAAAACCAATTTGAGATTGTGATTACTCGAAAACCATGCTGACAATATCAGTCTTAATTCAAATCTCCATACTGACCAAAAATTTCAGAAATATTGTGATCAATTCCCCTAGGTCGGCTCATGAACAGCAGTGCAAAACTGGGAGATGGTTGGTAATTGGTGGCTATACACATATGCCTCTTGTCATGGGCTCACAAGATGTGGTTAGCAAGGTCCCAGTAGTGCATTACTGCTATGAAGATGACTTTAACTTTGCATTTAAACCCTTTTGCATGGGTTAAATACATTGCTATTTACAAGCAATAATACATCAATAAAATGATCTAACATATTTTCTTTTTGCAATGATATGTCCCTTTAAGGGTTCAAATCTGTTTAAACACATAGTTGTTCAAATCTGTTTAAACACATAGTTCTATTCAAGCAGTAGCATAACAACATAGTCTAGCAGTCTAGAGTAGTTCATCATTGCTCCTTTGTGTCCCTTTAATATATAATTATGTTTGCCTACCATTTTAGATATCGAGTATCAAGTCTTACAAGACTAAATCATAACTTCTTTGTATTCATCTGCCTATATGGTATTACACAATCCATTTCAATATTTGCTAAACCCGCAATTAGAGGTGAAGGAAGAATGTTAATCAATGAGTGTTCAGTAAATCAGTTCTTATTTATTTTTCATTACTTCCTGTTTCATAAAATATTATAGAGAATCCAGCAGACTTACCATCATTAAATCTCCACCCAATGCTGCAACGGCAACAGCTTTATTCATTCCTATTGTATTTTGCTGGTTTAAGGGCCAGCAAATTAGCTAGGCAAACAAATATTCTGTGCTAAGGTTGTTTTATCCTCATCTTAATGTTTTCATGTCTGCAAACACTGTTGTGTAGTATTAAATCCTTTATAATAACAGTACAGATTTCTAAACACTGCAAACAAGGAAGCACAGTCTATTTGACAGAAAAGAGAGGCATAACTGTCTATGATAGCTCAAATTTTTACCTAGAGATATAGGGGCCGATTTATTAAGCTAGACATGATTCACTGTGGCATTATTACATTGCTAAATGTGTGCTAAATGTATCATTGCACAAGCATTTCTAGTGAAATGCTTGTGCAATGCCATCCCTGCACATTCACGGCCAATCGGTCACTAGCAGGGGGTGTCAATCATCCCGATCGTATTTGATCGGAATGATTGCAGTCCACCACCCCAGAGGTGGCAGATTAGTTATGGAACACCGGTCTTATGACTGCCGCTTCTTAACTCCTGATTCCGGTGAGCCTTCTGGCACGCCGGAATGAGCAGCATTCACTGCTTAATAAATCGACCCCTTACTGTAGGTACATTAAACTCAAAATAAATTTCCCCTATGATATATTTAATTATGCACAGTAAAAGACATCTTTACAATGCAATTTTCTAAAGTTTATTTTGTCTGCTTTTGCTGTAATTTAAATTAAAAAAATTTAGCTTTTCTAGGGAACCTGGTTCCTAGGGCTAAATTCCAAAATGCACACCCCTAAATTTCTAAAGTGTGCATAAGGGGGAACAATTACGTCAATAAATGAAGTGAGAATTATATGAGAATGCTTAAAGGACCACTCAAAGACTTACATAATAATTAAGACAATAAGTGAACACCTACTCTGAATTTCAAATAAGTAGTAGATTTGTTTCTGACAAATCTATTTTTTCTCCCATTTTCCTGCCCCCTGTATTATGTGACAGACATCAACCAATCACAGACTAGTATACATATACCCTGTGAGCTTGTGCACATGCTAAGTAGGATGTTGTTCCCCAGAAAGTGTGTATATAAAAAGACTGTGCAACATTTTGATAATGGAAGAAAATTGGAAAGTGTCTTAAAACTGAATGCTCTATCTGAGTTATAAAAGTTTATTTTGCCTAGAGTGTCCCTTTAAGAGAAATCAATCTAATCGTATCACTTCACCTGTTAGTACCAAAGCAAATATAGCCAGTTAGGACACATTTACTGAAGCATGTGATGCACAAACTCAATAATCCTCTTCCCCTCCCAGACCACCTATCCCACTCACACAAGAAACTTAATAACTACCCCCTTAATTCTCTTGACTTCCATAGTCCAGCCAGTACCAAAAACATCCACACTTCACAGTGATTGTTTGATAAATGCATGAGCTTATTTATTGAAAATGGAAATTTTGCTAACAAAATAACAGTTTTAAATTATTTAAAACTTTTTGTTTTTAACCTATCTTTGACTTGACATGACTAAGGGCAGCAGGCTCGAAAAGTCTTGAATTTTTGTACCATTGGGCGATTCAAAAAAATATGTGAACTTTGAACATATTTAGAGAGTGCTGCTGTTTATGGGAACTTGCATAATTGTGTACTTGGAGGTTTTGGTGTAGAACCTCAGACATATTTGCACCACAGCTGATTCACATTGTGCTGGACAATGTTTTCTTATACATTAATCCGATCTTTAGCAATGCAATGATACATTTCTTACGTAAAAAAATTAAAAATTGCTTTAATGTCCTTTTAACTTCAAAAGAATGAGCTTTATAATTTGGTAAAAATAAAGTTAAAGATGAGTAAATAAAAAAAAGTGTATACAGCAACAGATACATAGCTTCTTTACAAACTGAATTTCAGTATTGTTTCATATTGTCTTTCACCCTTTATGAATGGTGTGACCAAAGAGATGTAAAAAGATATGTTTTAACCTAACAGAGCTCTCGCACACTGAATATTAAATTTAAAGGTGTACAAAGGTGCGTAGGTTGCCTATTACAGTATTCATAATTTATGTGATTTAGCAGTGTGAGCATAAAAAATAAGAAGGGGTTAGATAGTAAAAATAAATATGTGAGCCTGTTAGATTTGTGTGAAACTCCTCACCTCACAGAGAAGGGGTGAGGAGCACAGCATTAAAGGGACATGAAACAAAAATTTTTTTATTTCATGATTCTGATAGAGCATGTGATTTTAAATATATTTCTATTATCTAATTTGTTTAGTTCTCTTGGTATCCCTTGTTGAAAATGATACCTAGGTAGGCCCAGGAGCTGCTGATTGGTGGCTGCACATATATGCATCATGCTATTGGCCCATCTAATGTGTTAATTAGCTCCCAGTAGTGCATTGCTGCTTTTTAAACATAAAATACCAGGGAAATTAAGCAATTTAAATAATATAAGTAAAATGGAAAGTTGTTTAAAACGGTATTCTCTGTCTGAATCAAGAAAGAAAAACTGTGGGTTTCATGTCCCTAAGGAAAAAAAAATTGTGATCTTAATGGACTGCAACATAAACAGACATATAATCATAGGAATTAATAAAATACACCTGGGGCTCATAATATAAAAAAATAGCTAGTATCTTATGTACCACCAATAAAACTTGTCTCCTTCCCATGCAGGTGGGATTAACACCTAATATTAACATGAGATCAGGTGTCTTATAGCTTAAAGGGACAGTAAACTTAAAAAAACAAAATTTATGTAAGAACTTACCTGATAAATTAATTTCTTTCATATTGGCAATGTCCATGAGCTAGTGACATATGGTATATACAATCCTACCAGGAGGGGCAAAGTTTCCCAAACCTCACAATGCCTATAAATACACCCCTCACCACACCCACAATTCAGTTTAACGAATAGCCAAGCAGTGGGGTGATAAAGAAAGGAGTAGAAAGCATCAACAAAGGAAATTTGGAAATAATTGTGCTTTATACAAAAAATCATAACCACCATAAAAAGGGTGGGCCTCATGGACTCTTGCCAATATGAAAGAAATTAATTTATCAGGTAAGTTCTTACATAAATTATGTTTTCTTTCATGTAATTGGCAAGAGTCCATGAGCTAGTGACATATGGGATATCAATACCCAAGATGTGGAGTCTTCCACTCAAGAGTCACTAGAGAGGGAGGGAATAAAACAAAAACAGCCATATTCCGCTGAGAAAATAATCCACAACCCAAAAATAAGTTTATTTTCACTTTTAAAAGAAAAAAACTTAAATCAAAAAGCAGAAGAATCAAACTGAAACAGCTGCCTGAATAACTTTTCTACCAAAAACTGCTTCCGAAGAAGCAAATACATCAAAATGGTAGAATTTAGTAAATGTATGCAAAGAGGACCAAGTGGCTGCTTTGCAAATCTGATCAACCGAAGCTTCATTCTTAAAAGCCCATGAAGTAGAGACTGATCTAGTAGAATTAGCTGTAATTCTCTGAGGCGGGGTTTGAACCGACTCCAAATAAGCTTGATGAATCAAAAGTTTCAACCAAGAAGCCAAGGAAATAGCAGAAGCTTTCTGACCTTTCCTAGGACCAGAAAATAAAACAAATAGACTAGAAGTCTTCCTGAAATTTTTAGTAGCTTCCACATAATATTTCAAAGCTCTTACCACATCCAAAGAATGTAAGGATCTCTCCAAATAATTTTAGGATTTGGACATAAAGAAGGGACAACAATTTCTCTACTAATGTTGTTAGAATTCACAACCTTAGGTAAAAATTGAAAAGATGTCCGCAAAACTGCCTTATCCTGATGAAAAATCAGAAAAGGAGACTCACAAGAAAGAGCAGATAGCTCAGAAACTCTTCTAGCAGAAGAGATAGCCAAAAGGAACAACACTTTCCAAGAAAGTAGTTTAATGTCCAAAGAATGCATAGGTTCAAATGGAGGAGCCTGTAAAGCCCTCAGAACCAAATTAAGACTCCAAGGAGGAGAAATTGACTTAATGACAGGCTTAATATGAACTAAAGCCTGTAAAAAACAGTGTATATCAGGAAGTATAGCAATTTTTTTGTGAAATAAAACAGAAAGAGCGGAGATTTGTCCTTTCAAGGAACTTGCAGACAAACCCTTATCCAAACCATCCTGAAGAAACTGCAAAATTCTAGGAATTCTAAAAGAATGCCAGGAGAAATTATGAGAAGAACACCATGAAATGTAAGTCTTCCAAACTCTATAATAAATCTTTCTAGAGATAGATTTACGAGCTTGTAACATAGTATTAATCACTGAATCAGAGAAACCTCTATGACTTAGAACTAAGCGTTCAATTTCCATACCTTTAAATTTAATGATTTGAGATCCTGATGGAAAAACGGACCTTGAGATAGTAGGTCCGGTCGTAACGGAAGTGGCCAAGGTGGGCAACTGGACATCCGAACCAGATCTGCATACCAAAACCAGTGTGGCCATGCTGGAGCCACCAGCAACACAAAAGACTGTTCCATGATGATTTTGGAAATCACTCTTGGAAGGAGAACTAGAGGCGGGAAGATGTAAGAAGGTTGATGACACCAAGGAAGTGTCAGCGCATCCACTGCTTCCGCCTGAACATCCCTGGACCTGGACGGGTATCTGGGAATTTTCTTGTTTAGATGAGAGGCCATGAGATCTATCTCTGGAAGCCCCCACATCTGAACAATCTGAGAAAACACATCTGGATGGAGAGACCACTCCCCTGGATGTAAAGTCTGGCGGCTGAGATAATCCGCCTCCCAATTGTCTACACCTGGGATATGCACCGCAGAGATTAGACAGGAGCTTGATTCCACCCAAGCAAGTATCCGAGATACTTCTTTCATAGCTTGGGGACTGTGAGTCCCACCCTGATGATTGACATAAGCCACAGTTGTGATATTGTCTGTCTGAAAACAAATGAACGGTTCTCTCTTTAGTAGAGGCCAGAACTGAAGAGCCCTGAGAATTGCACGGAGTTCTAAAATATTTATTGGTAATCTCGCCTCTTGAGATTTCCAAACCCCTTGTGCTGTCAGAGACCCCCAAACAGCTCCCCAACCTGAAAGACTTGCATCTGTTGTGATCACAGTCCAGGTTGGGCAAACAAAAGAAGCCCCTTGAACCAAACGATGGTGATCTATCCACCATGTCGGAGATTGTCGTACATTGGGATTCAAGGATATTAATTGTGATATCTTTGTATAATCCCTGCACCATTGATTCAGCATACAAAGCTGTAGAGGTCTCATGTGAAAACGAGCAAAGGGGATTGCGTCCGATGCTGCAGTCATGAAACCTAAAACTTCCATGCACATAGCCACTGAAGGGAATGACTGAGACTGAAGAAGCCGACATGCTGCAACAAATCTTAAACGTCTCTTGTCTGTTAGAGACAGAGTCATGGACACTGAATCTATCTGGAAGCCTAAAAAGGTGACCCTTGTCTGAGAAATCAAGAAACTTTTTGGTAAATTGATCCTCCAACCATGTTTCCGAAGAAACAACACTAGTTGATTCGTGTGAGATTCTGCAGTATGTAAAGACTGAGCTAGTACCAAGATATTGTCCAAATAAGGAAACACCGCAATACCCTGTTCTCTGATTACAGATAGTAGGGCACCTAGAACCTTTGACAAGATTCTTGGAGCTGTTGCTAGGCCAAATGGAAGAGCAACAAATTTTTAATGCTTGTCTAGAAAAGAGAATCTCAGAAACTGATAGTGTTCTGGATGAATCGGAATATGAAGGTATGCCTCCTGCAAGTCTATTATGGACATATAATGTCCTTGCTGAACAAAAGGCAGAATAGTCCTTATAGTCACCATCTTGAAAGTTGGTACTCTTACATAACGATTCAAAATTTTCAGATCCAAAACTGGTCTGAACAAATTTTCTTTCTTTGGTACAATGAATAGGTTTGAATAAAACCCCAAACCTTGTTCCTGAGGAGGAACTGGCATGATTACTCCTGAAGACACCAGGTCTGAAACACACTTCAGAAAAGCCTGAGCTTTTACTGGATTTACAGGAATGTGTGAGAGAAAAAATCTTCTCACAGGAGGTCTTACTTTGAATCCTATTCGATACCCTTGAGAGACAATGCTCTGAATCCAATGATTTTGGACAGATTTTATCCAAAAATCCTTGAAAAACCTTAATCTGCCCCCTACCAGCTGAGCTGGAATGAGGGCCGCACCTTCATGCGGACTTAGGGGCAGACTTTGGTTTCCTAAATGGCTTGGATTTATTCCAATTTGAGGAAGGCTTCCAACTGAAAGCAGATTCCTTGGGAGGAGGATTGAGTTTTTGTTCCTTATGTTGACGAAAGGAACGAAAACGGTTAGAAGCCTTAAATTTACCCTTAGGTTTTTTATCCTGAAGCAAAAAAACTCCTTTTCCTCCAGTGATAGTTGAAATAATAGAATCCAACTGAGAACCAAATAAATTATTACCTTGGAAAGAAAGAGATAGTAATCTAGATTTAGATGTCATATCAGCATTCCAAGATTTAAGCCACAAAGCTCTTCTAGCTAATACAGCTAAAGACATGGATCTAACATCAATTTTGATAATATCAAAAATGGCATCACAAATAAAATGATTAGCATGTTGCAGTAAGCGAACAATGCTAGATATGTCAGAATCCAATTCATGTTGCGCTAAATTTTCCAACCAGAAAGTTGATGCAGCCGCAACATCACCCAAAGAAATAGCAGGTCTGAGAAGATGACCTGAATATAAATAGGCCTTCCTTAGATAAGATTCAAGCTTCCTATCTAAAGGATCCTTAAAGGAAGTGCTATCTTCCATAGGAATAGTGGTACGTTTAGCAAGAGTAGAAATAGCCCCATCAACTTTGGGGATCTTTTCCCAAAACTCTATAGATTTTGCTGGTAAAGGATACAATCTCTTAAACCTTGAAGAAGGAATAAAGGAAATACCTGGCTTATTCCATTCCCTAGAAATCATATCAGAAATAGCCTCAGGAATGGGAAAAACACCTGGAGAAACCACAGGAGGTTTAAAAACAGCATTTAAACGTTTATTAGACTGAACGTCAATAGGACTGGTTACCTCAATATTCAAAGTAATTAACACTTCTTTTAATAAAGAACGCATATACTCTATTTTAAATAAATAAGTAGATTTGTCAGTGTCAATATCTGAGGAAGGATCTTCTGTTTCAGATAGATCCTCATCAGAAGAGGATGAATTATTATGTTGTTGGTCATTTGAGATTTCATCAGCTAAATGAGAAGTTTTAAAAGACCTTTTACGTTTATTAGAAGGTGGAAATGCAGACAAAGCCTTCATAATAGATTCAGAAACAAATTCTTTAAAATCTACAGGTATATCATGCACATTAGAAGTTGAAGGAACTGCAACTGGCAATGTACTATTACCGATAGAAACACTATCTGCATGTAAAAGTTTATCATGACAACTATTACAAATGACATTCGGTGGAATAATTTCTACAATTTTACAACAAATGCACTTAGCTTTGGTAGAACCGATGTCAGGCAGCAATGTTCCAGCAGAAACTTCAGAGACAGGATCAGATTGGGACATCTTACTCAATGTAAGAGAAAAAAACAACATATAAAGCAAAATTATCTATTTCCTTAAATGACAGTTTCAGGAATGGGAAAAAATGCAAAAGCATAGGCCTCTTGATAGAAAAGAAAGCAGGAGGCAAACAACAATGGGGTATTGAAATAATGAAGAAAAATTGGCGCCAAGTATGACGCACAACGTAACGTAAACTTTTTCGGCGCCAAAAATGACCGGAAATGACACACTTGCGTCACTAATGACGCCGCCGTGTGAAAGGTCTTGACGTCACGTATGACGCCGGAAATGACGAAGTTGCGTCAAAAATGTAATTTCCCGCGCCAAAAAAGTTTGCGCCAAAATGACACAATAAAGTCTAACATTTGACGCACCCATGGGCCTAATACCCGCAAATGCAAAAAGTAGTCAAATTGAAAAAGACTAAACCCCAGGTAAGAAACAAATTTCTTAAAGTGTTTATATTCCCAAATATGAAACTGACAGTCTGCAGAAGGAAATACATGAACCTAACTCATGGCAAATATAAGTACAATACATATATTTAGAACTTTATATAATTTGCATAAAGTGCCAAACCATAGCTGAGAGTGTCTTAAGTAAATGAAAACATACTTACCAAAAGACACCCATCCACATATAGCAGATAGCCAAACCAGTACTAAAACAGTTCTTTAGTAGAGGTAATGGTAAATTTGAGAGTATATAGTAGATCTGAAAAGGGAGGTAGGAGATGAATCTCTACGACCGATAACAGAGAACCCATGAAAAAGACCCCCGTATTCAATAGGTGATACTCCCTTCATGTCCCTCTGACATTCGCTGTACTCTGAGAGGAACCGGGCTTCAGCATGCTGAGAAGCGCATATCAACGTAGAAATCTTAGCACAAACTTAATTCACCACCTCCATAGGAGGCAAAGTTTGTAAAACTGAATTGTGGGTGTGGTGAGGGGTGTATTTATAGACATTTTGAGGTTTGGGAAACTTTGCCCCTCCTGGTAGGATTGTATATGTCACTAGCTCATGGACTCTTGCCAATTACATGAAAGAAATAATGTTATATAATTCTGCACATAGTGCAGAATTATATAACATTATATTAGCCTTATCGTTATAAAACCTTATTTCCCCTTTGAATTTTTTAAAAATATGACAGGTTTTCAGACCCGCTCTCTGCTTTCTGCTGAGCAGGTCTGTTTTTTTTACACAGCGCATTGAGCCAGCTGTATAGTCACAGCCCGGCCCGACCTCGCCATAACACTAAGTACAGCTCGTTCCTGCTCCGTCTGACAGCAGGAGTGAGCTGCACTGTGTATAATGGCGCAGTCGGGCCGGGCTGTGACTATACAGCTGGCCCGATGCGCTGTGTAAAAAAAACAGATCGGGTCTGAAAACCTGTCATATTTTTAAAAAATTCAAAGGGGAAATAAGGTTTTATAACGATAAGGCTAATATAATGTTATATAATTCTGCACTATGTGCACTATTATATAACATTATTTTGTATGTTTACTGACACTTTAATCTAATTATAAAGAGTTGAGACATCAGTATTTCCTTTACAATGCTATTACAACCTCCCCAATATATTTAGGGGCCGATTTATCAAATGTCGGGCGGACATGATTCGCTGTAGCAAATCATGTCCTCCCGACATCACTAAATGCCGACAGCATACGCTGTCAGCATTTATCATTGCACAAACATTTCTTGTGCCGTGCCGCCCCCTGAACATTTGCAGCGAATCGTGCGCTAGCAGGGGGTGTCATTCATCTGATTGTATCTGATCGGGATGATTGCTTCCGCCGCCTCAGAGGTGGTGTATGAGTTAAGGAGCAGTGGTCTTAGACCTAAAGGCTTGCACGGAAACTGCTGCATTTGCAGCAACATAAATCGACCCCTAAGTGCTATCACAATGTCTTGTTATCATGCATTTGTTGTTTATGCAAATCTACTGTATTTACTGGTACTTTAAACAACATGTGACCTAAATGGCTGAAATCTAGTTATTGTGTTTTGTCATGGACTCAATATCTAGCTATTTTTTGGACCTAGAAATACTACAATTGCTCTACCTTACTTTTCAACATTAAAGGTATATGAAACCCAAATTTTTTCTTGCATGATTCAGATAGAGCATGCGAATCTAAGCAACTTTATAATTTACTCCTATTAACAAATTGTCTTTGTTCTCTTGATATGCTTTGTTGAATGAGCAGCAATGCACTACTGGTTGCTGACTGGATTCATGCGTGAGCCAATGACAATCGGTATATATATATATGCAACCACCAATCGGCAGCTAGAACCTAAATTCTTTACTGCTCCTGAGCTTTCCTAGATAAACCTTTCAGCAAAGGATAACAAGATAATTAAGCAAATTAAATAATAGAAGTAAAATAGAAAGTTGTTTAAAATTGTATTCTCTGTCTGAATCATGAAAGAAACATTTTGGGTTTCATGTCCCTTTAAAGGAATATGAAATCCAAATATGTTCTTTTGTGATTCAGACAGAACATACTATTTTAAAAAGTTTTTAATTTACATCTATTATCAAATTAGCTTTTCCCTCCCCACTGTATTCTTTGTTGAAGAGATACTTTGTAAGTTGCCATCTAGTGTATGAAGCACAAAATGTAATTAATTTGTAAACAGAAGATACACAGTTCATCAAATTATATATTTTGTTTTAGTATTCAGTTGTGCTAATCTAAAGTGCAGTTGACTCAAATGCTATATTATGCAAACAAATAAATACAAAGGACTGGCAAGGACATCATATAAATTCAGGCATCCGTGAAAAATCCACACCTCAGGGCAGATGTTTACACTGTGGTACAGACAAGTATACATGGGCAGGAGTCCAATAAGCAGGAGTGTTTCTGGGAAGTATGCAAGCAGAGAGGAGAGACAGTGTGTGCATGGCACTTTTATTATATTTTATATAACAGATTTTTTCTTATGCAGAAATGGGAAACATATGAGACAAATATAAAATGAAAGGTAACACTTATATGCTGTGCAGTTTTAAACCCCAAAAAATGATAATGAAAAAGGGAATTATGTTTTTTTACTTAAATTGACAGTAATGTACAAATAAAATTCCATGATTCTAGCAGAGCATTTTATTTAAAACAACTAATTTACTTATATTATCACTTATTATATTACTGCTTTGTTTTCTTGGTATCCTTTGTTGAAGAGTAAAGCTAGGTAGGTTGATAGTTGCTCAGGAGTCTAGCAGTTTATGGCAGCAGAGTGTATCTACGCATAACATTGATTTAAACAATGTTGCAGACACCGCTGCCAGAAGGTTGACAACACATGCATGCTCCTGAGCACACCTAGGATTACTCTTTAACAAAGAATACTAAGAGAACTAAGCAACAATTATTAAAAGAAGTCAAATTGAAAGTTGTTTAAAATTTCATGCTCTGTCCAATCCATTGAAGTTTAATTTTGACTTAATTGTCCCTTTAGGATTGCTATGGAGAAACAACATGCATTTATAATGCATTATCAGACGTACAGATCGTTAAAAACCTATAAGATAATAACTAGACAAGTGCATTTGTTTTATGTTTATAACAAAACCAATACCGAATAGTCCAGCAATTAATATTTTTTTTAAAACAGTTCTTAATTAATTTAAATAATGTTATTTTCCATAATTATTTTTCTACATCTTGTAGTATAATTTGTTTCTATTAATGGAACCTGAAACCCTAAAATGTTTTATCATGATTCCGATAGAAAATCCAATTTTAAACAAATTTCCTATGTACTTCTATTATCTAATTTGCTTCTTCTCTTTGTATTCTTTGTTAAAAATCATACATAGGTAGGCTCAGGATCAGCAATGCACTACTGGAAGCTAGCTGCTGGTTGGTGACTGCACATATACGACTGGTATCACTGGCTCACCTGGGCCTCCATTACATATAGAGTGTCGCCCGCAAAAGCCGGCGACGCCGGTTTTTGCGCTGTTTTGGTATTACATATACGGCATAGCATACAAGTTACGCCCGTATATTTCACCCGTCGCTCACAATTTTTACTCCCATAGGCTAACATGGGACCGCATCGTAAATCGTTATCCAATATCCAGCACAAGGCCTTACGTGGCGAAAATGGAGAAATCTTACTCCATTTTTACCTCGCCATAAAAGGCAGCCGTAGCAGTATGGGAGCAACGTAACTCCCGAAAATGCCTGCAAAAATAAACTATAACACCTAACGCATGTGCAATGTCTGTCTACCTGTCAACTGCAATCCCCCAACACAATAACAAATAAAGTCTGTTAACCCCTAGACCGCCATAGCCCACACTGCAATAAACCTAATCTAGTATTAACCCCTAAACCGCCATAGCCCACATAGCCTATTAAATCTATTAACCCCTAATCTGCCGCCGCCAACGTCGCCACCACTATAATAAAGTTATTAACCCCTAAACCTAAGTCTAACCCTAACCCTAACACCCCCCTAACTTAAATATTATTTAAATAAATCTAAATAATATTACTATTATTAACTAAATTATTCCTATTTAAAACTAAATACTTACCTATAAAATAAACCCTAAGATAGCTACAATATGATTAATATTTACATTGTAGCTATTTTAGGATTTATTTTTATTTTACAGGCAACTTTGTATTTATTTTAACCAGGTACAATAGGTATTAAATAGTTAATAACTATTTAATAGCTACCTAGTTAAAATAACTACAAATTTACCTGTAAAATAAATCCTAACCTAAGTTACAATTACACCTAATACTACACTATCAATAAAAGAAATGATTACTTTGGGGCAATGCCCAGCAAAAGGCCCTTTTAAGGGCTATTTGTAATTTAGTATAGGGTAGGGAATTTTATTATTTTGGGGGGCTTTTTTATTTTAGTGGGTTTTTTTTCATACTTTAGTTTATTGAATTTAATTGTAATTAATTGTAGGTAGTTTAGGTAATTTATTTAATGATAGTGTAGTGTTAGGTGTAATTGCAACTTAGGTTAGGATTTATTTTACAGGTACAGGGAGTGCAGAATTATTAGGCAAATGAGTATTTTGACCACATCATCCTGTTTATGCATGTTGTCTTACTCCAAGCTGTATAGGCTCGAAAGCCTACTACCAATTAAGCATATTAGGTGATGTGCATCTCTGTAATGAGAAGGGGTGTGGTCTAATGACATCAACACCCTATATCAGGTGTGCATAATTATTAGGCAACTTCCTTTCCTTTGGCAAAATGGGTCAAAATAAGGACTTGACAGGCTCAGAAAAGTCAAAAATAGTGAGATATCTTGCAGAGGGATGCAGCACTCTTAAAATTGCAAAGCTTCTGAAGTGTGATCATCGAACAATCAAGCGTTTCATTCAAAATAGTCAACAGGGTCGCAAGAAGTGTGTGGACAAACCAAGGCGCAAAATAACTGCCCATGAACTGAGAAAAGTCAAGCGTGCAGCTGCCAAGATGCCACTTGCCACCAGTTTGGCCATATTTCAGAGCTGCAACATCACTGGAGTGCCCAAAAGCACAAGGTGTGCAATACTCAGAGACATGGCCAAGGTAAGACGACCACCACTGAACAAGACACACAAGCTGAAACGTCAAGACTGGGCCAAGAAATATCTCAAGACTGATTTTTCTAAGGTTTTATGGACTGATGAAATGAGAGTGAGTCTTGATGGGCCAGATGGATGGGCCCGTGGCTGGATTGGTAAAGGGCAGAGAGCTCCAGTCCGACTCAGACGCCAGCAAGGTGGAGGTGGAGTACTGGTTTGGGCTGGTATCATCAAAGATGAGCTTGTGGGGCCTTTTCGGGTTGAGGAGGGAGTCAAGCTCAACTTCCAGTCCTACTGCCAGTTTCTGGAAGACACCTTCTTCAAGCAGTGGTACAGGAAGAAGTCTGCATCCTTCAAGAAAAACATGATTTTCATGCAGGACAATGCTCCATCACACGCGTCCAAGTACTCCACAGCGTGGCTGGCATGAAAGGGTATAAAAGAAGAAAATCTAATGACATGGCCTCCTTGTTCACCTGATCTGAACCCCATTGAGAACCTGTGGTCCATCATCAAATGTGAGATTTACAAGGAGGGAAAACAGTACACCTCTCTGAACAGTGTCTGGGAGGCTGTGGTTGCTGCTGCACGCAATGTTGATGGTGAACAGATCAAAACACTGACAGAATCCATGGATGGCAGGCTTTTGAGTGTCCTTGCAAAGAAAGGTGGCTATATTGGTCACTGATTTGTTTTTGTTTTGTTTTTGAATGTCAGAAATGTATATTTGTGAATGTTGAGATGTTATATTGGTTTCACTGGTAAAAATAAATAATTGAAATGGGTATATATTTATTTTTTGTTAAGTTGCCTAATAATTATGCACAGTAATAGTCACCTGCACACACAGATATCCCCCTAAAATAGCTATAACTAAAAACAAACTAAAAACTACTTCCAAAACTATTCAGCTTTGATATTAATGAGTTTTTTGGGTTCATTGAGAACATGGTTGTTGTTCAATAATAAAATTAATCCTCAAAAATACAACTTGCCTAATAATTCTGCACTCCCTGTATATTTGTCTTTATTTTAACTAGGAAGTTATTAAATAGTTAATAACTATTTAATAACTATTCTACCTAAAAAATAAATACAAAGTTGCCTGTAAAATAAATATAAACCCTAAGCTAGCTACAATGTAACTATTAGTTATATTGTAGCTAGCTTAGGGTTTATTTTACAGTTAAGTATTTAGTTTTAAATAGGAATAATTTATTTAATTGTAGTTATTTTATTATTTATTTATTTATTTTTAGTTATGTATTATTTTAAATTATATTTTAGTTGGGGGGGGGGGGTTAGGTTTAGACTTAGGTTTAGGGGTTAATACCTTCAATATAGTAGCGGTGGCGACGACGTTGGGGGTGGCAGATTAGGGGTTAATAAATGTAGGTAGGTGTCGGCGATGTTAGGGACGACAGATTAGGGGTTAATAAAATGTAACTAGTGTTTGCGAGGCGGGAGTGCGGCGGTTTAGGGGTTAATATATTTATTACAGTGGCGGCGATGTCCGATTGGCAGATTAGGGGTTAATATATTTATTAAAGTGTTTCCGATGTGGGGGGGGGCTTGGTTTAGGAGTTAATAGGTAGTTTATGCGTGTTAGTGTACTTTATAGCACTTTAGTTACGAGTTTTATGTTCTGGCGTTAGCCCATAAAACTCTTAACTACTGACTTTTAAATGCAGTAGAAGTCTTGACAGGAGAGGGTTTACTGCTCACTTCTTCCAAGACTCTTAATACCAGCGTTAGTCAAATCCCATTAAAAAGATAGGATACGCAATTGACGTAAGTGGATTTGCGGTATGCTCGAGTCGCGAAAGAAAAGTGAGCAGTACACCTGTACCTGCCAGACTCGTAATACCAGCGGGTGTTAAAAAGCAGCGTTGGGACCCCTCAATGCTGCTTTTTAAGGCTAACGCAAGACTCGTAATCTAGGTGAAAAATTTCCAAGATAACAATTAAATATCTAAGAAATGCACAGGCTCAAACGTAGCCCCTTGAATAACTTCAAGAACTAAATTCAGACTCCATGGAGGAGTAACTTGTTTGAACACAGGCCTGATCCTGACAAAAAGATTGCACATCTGGAACATCTGCCAGACGTTTGTGTAACAAAATAAATAAAGCAGAGATTTGACTCTTAAGGGAACTTGAATCTCCTGAATAATGATGACAATCCTTTCTCCAAACCCTCTTGGAGAGAAGATAAAATTCTAGGAATCCTAACTCTATTCCATGAGTAGCCTTTGGACTCACACCAATAGAGATATTTACGCCATATCTTACGTTAAATCCTTCTAGTAACAGGCTTACTAGCCTGAATCATGATGACCGATTCAGAAAAGTCCTGCTGGGATAAGATTAAGCGTTCAATCTCCAAGCAGTCAGCTTCAGAGAAACTAGATTTGTGTGAAGGAAGAGCCCTTGAATTAGAAGGTCCTTCCTCAATGTAAGTCTCCAAGGTTGCAGAGGCGACATCTCCACCAGATCTGCATACCAAATCCTGCAAGTCCAAGCTGGTGATATAAGGATCACCTATGTCCTCTCCTGCTTGATTCAAGCAATGACCCGAGGAAGAAGCGCAAACAGAGGAAAAAGGTTTGCTAGACTGAAGGTCCAAGGGACCGCTAGAGCATCTATCAGTTCCGCCTGGGGTTCCCTGGACCTCGACCCGTATCTCGGGGCTTGGCATTCTTTCAAGATGCCATGAAATCCAATTCCGGCTGACCCCACTTCAGAATCAGACCGGAGAAAACTTCCGAATGGAGTTCCCACTCCCCCGGAAAAAAGGTCTGTCTGCTCAGGAAGTCCGCCTCCCAGTTATCCACCCCTGGGATGTGGATCGCTGACAGATAGCAAGAGTGGGCCTCCGCCCACTGAATTATTTTGGTTACCTCTGTCATCGCTAAGGAACTCTTCTCGTTCCTCCCTGATGATTAATGTAAGTCACAGAAGTTATGTAGTCCGATTGGAACCTGATAAACTGGACCGAGGCTAACTGAGGACAGGCCAGAAGAGCATTGAAGACCGCTCTCAGCTCCAGAAAACGTATAGGAAGAAGAGACTCTTAACTGAGTCCAAACCCCCTGAGCCTTTAGGGAGCCCCCAGACTGCTCCCCACCCTAGAAGGCTAGGGTCTGTAGTCACAATCACCCAAGATGGTCTGCGAAAGCAGGTTCCCTGGGAGAGATGAGCTCGAGACAACTACCATTGAAGAGAAGCCTTTGTCTCTCACTTCCAGAAATATTCGAGGAGACAAATCGGCATAATCTCCGATCCATTGCCTGAGCATGTTTAACTGAAGAGGTCTGAGATGGAACCGAGCAAATGGAATGCTGTCCATTGCCACCACCATCAGACCGATTATCTCCATGCACTGAGCCACCGAAGGCTGAGGAGTGAATTGAAGGGCTAGACAAGTATCGAAAATCTTTGATTTCCTGACATTTGTCAGAAAAACCTACATTTATAGGGAATCTATTATGGATCCCAAGAAAGTTACCCTTGTATTTGGTACTAAGGAACTCTCTTCCAACTTTACCTTCCACCTGTGAGAACGCAGGATGGATAATACCATGTCCGTGTGGGATCCTGCTTGTTGTAAGGATGGCGCCTGGATTAGGATGTCATCCAGATAGAGCGTCACTGCAAGGCCCCGTAACTGAAGCACCACCAACAGCGATCCCAGAACCTTGTGAAAATTCTGGGAACTGTGGCAAGACCGAAGGGAAGAGCCACGAACTGGAAATGTTTATCCAGAAAGACAAACCTTAGGAACTTGTGATGAACCCTGTGAATGGGAACATGCAGGTATGTGTCCTTTAACCACTGTTGTCATAAATTGACCCTCTTAGATCAAGGGGAGAATGGAACGAATAGTTTCCATCTTGAAGGACGGTACTCTGAGAAATTTGTTTAGACTCTTGAGATCTAAAATTAGACTGAAGGTTACCTTTTTTTGGGAACCAAAAACAGATTGGAATGAAATTCCAGACCCCGTTCCTGTATGGTAACAGGAACAAACACTCCCAGGTCTGAGAGGTCTCCTACACAGTGTAAGAATGCCTCTCTCTTTGTCTGGTCTGCAGATACTCTGAAAGAAGAACCTGCCTCTGGGAGGAAAACTTTTGAACTCTAGTTTGTATCCCTGGGACACTATTTCTATTGCCCAGGGATTCTAAGTGGAGAAGGAAGGTCTGTCCCCTACAAGATCCGCTCCTGGATCAGGGGCAGGTCCTTCTTACTGTCTTTGATTTCAATAGCAGGCTTCTTGGATAGTTTTCCCTTATTCCAAGACTGATTGGGTCTCCATGAAGGTTTAGAGTGTTCCTGTTTGGAGGCGGAAAAGGAAGAATTTCCCTTGAAATTTCGAAAGGAACGAAAATTACACTGTCGTCTTTTTTGTTTATTTCTCTTATCCTGAGAAGATGCCTTTACCTCCCGTGATATCAGAGATAATTTCCGTCAAGCCAGGTCCGAAGAAGGTCTTCCCCTTGTAAGGAGTTGCTAACAGCTTAAACCTAGAGGACCAAGGTTTTAACCATAAGGTGCCTGCAATCTTTGCTCCCAGTTTCATAATTTGCAGGGAAGCATCCGTAAAAAAGGAATTAGCTAGTTTAAGAGCTTTTATCCTATCCTGGATTTCATGCAGAGAAGTTACTGTCCTGAGAGCATCAGACAATGCATCAATCCAATATGCCGCTGCACTAGTGACGGTAGAAATGCTCACAGCTGGCTGCCATTGAAGGCCCTGGTGTACATACCTCTTTTTTAGTATACCCTCTAATTTCTTGTACATAGGACCTTTGAAAACACAACTACCCTCTATGGGTATAGTAGTTCTAGTATCGGAGTCGCCCAGGGTATCCAAAACCACCTCAATTAACAAATGGAGGTATTCAAGCTAAAAAACTGAAAGCGAACAACCTCAGGATCAGATAAAGATATTACTCCATCTGAGTCTGAGAATTCCCCCTCAGATACTATCGAAGTATCTTCCCCTTACAGTTACAAGGAAGAAACATTCAGAATAGCAACTACTGAATCAATCATCCTAAATGATTTAAAAAATGTCCTTTAGTACTGTTTTCTACCTCGTGGGAAAACAGATAATGCATGAAATGCAGAGAAACTCCAGGTGTAGTGTGAAAGGAAGCACAGGGCACTGCATGTGGGCCATAAATTTTTTGGGACACTATAGGAGACATTGTGGCATAGCCTGAACATTGTCAATAAACTCCTAAACACCAAAATTTTTAGAAGGAGTAGGTTCAGAAAAGAGTGAAATGTGTTAATAAAAATTAACACATGAAAAGCGTTACTGTCTCTTTAAATTTTAAAATGTAACTTTTTGTTAATCATAATCACTGCAGAACCTAGCTGCACCTCAGCTAAACCTTGCTGAGGTGCCCATCTGCCTCTCTAATACCCAATCTTTATTTCATTTTGGTGTGCATAACGACATTTAACATAACAAACATTACTGCTTCTAAAATAAAAAGTCTGGAACGTAGCTGTAATGCTGTCCGGTCCCATTTATATGGTAACATTAAGCATGGTGCTTAGCAGTAACTCTTCCAGAATTGAGAACGCCTCTGTTACTGTCTCTTTTCTTTTTATACAATTTGGTTGTAAAAAGGTGCGAAACACAGCTGTAACGCTGTCGGGACCCACTTTTCAGAAAACATAAAATTCTGTGCTAAGTAGTCCCTCCATTTCCGAATCGGAATTGGAGGAAGAGCGTGCAGTCAAAACTGGCGCCACACTAAGCTCCACCCATCGTGGACGTAACAACCATCAAGCTCCCGCTTGCCATTACTATTGTTATAACAACTACACCACCAGGAGCTAACTGAACTTGCAATAAACCTGGGGGCAAATTTGGCTACCACTTCTCTGATCGCAGCTTAGCTCAAATAAATGTGAACATAATATCACCTCCCACTGAGTTCTTTCCCAATTAAATAAAGTGCTCCACTTCCTCTGAGATCTTTATTACCGACCCAGAATAAAAAGTCAGTACTTACCTTTAAAATCTGCCCGACAGCAGGGCAGCTCAGCAGGTTTGAGAGGTCCTCTCCCTCACATAGCCCTGTGGATAAAGATAAAGCGTGAGTCATCTTACTTAGGCTATCAGGATTAGGGCAGCATCAATGTATGGGAGGCGCAGTGAGAATTATGCCCCACCAGTTTCTATTGCTCTAAAGCCACCAATGCCCTACTGAAGAGACTGATATGGACTATGGCTACACCCCAGGACAAAGCAGCACAATCTTGTACTACTTTAAAAATAATAAACTCTTGATTGAAGAATCTTTTCTAATACCTACTTTACTACCTCCTAGCACTAACGTAGGCAAAGAGAATGACTGGAGTGGGAGGGAAGGGAGGAGCTATTTAACAGCTTTGCTGTGGTGCTCTTTGCCGCCTCCTGCTGACCAGGAGGTGAATATCCCATTAGTAATTAAGATGATCCGTGGACTCATCGCGTTATTAAAAAGAAAAAAGAGAAGCAATGAGCACTTGGTTTCAGGATAATGTTCTTAAAATGAATCAAGATGTCATTCATTACCATTGTCTCAAAGCAAAATAGGGTTGTTGGGTAAAACAGGGTAACTTACTGCTAGATTTGGAGTTTTGTTGATAAAGCCGTGCGTTGCTAACAAACTTTTTTTTTCCAGCGCACCCTTTAGACAATGCTGGTATTACGAGTTTTCTGAATGGCTGCGTTAGCCTCAGAAAAGTGAGCGTTGAGGCAAATTTAGCTACACGTCAACCCTCAATACCAGCGTTGATTACGGTAGCGGTAAGCTGGAAAAACGTGCTCGTGCACGACTTCCCCATTGGAAACAATGGGGCTGAGCTGACTGAAAAAACCACCTGAAAAAAAACAGCGTTCAGCTCCTAACGCAGCCCCATTGTTTCCTATGGGGAAACACTTTCTAAGTCTACACCTAACACCCTAACATGAACCCCGAGTCTAAACACCCCTAACCTTACACTTATTAACCCCTAATCTGCCGCCCCCGCTATTGCTGACCCCTGCATATTATTTTTAACCCCTAATCTGCCGCTCTGGACACCGCCGCAACCTACATTATAGCTATGAACCCCTAATCTGCTGTCCCTAACATCGCCGACACCTACATTATATGTATTAACCCCTAATCTGTCCCCCCCCAACGTCGCCGTCACCTACCTACCTACACTTATTAACCCCTAATCGGCCGACTGGACATCGCCGCCACTATAATAAATGTATTAACCCCTAAACCACGCACTCCCGCCTCGAAAACACTATAATACATTTTATTAACCCCTAACCTGCCCTCCCTAACATCGCCGCCACCTACCTACAATTATTAACCCCTAATCTGCTGCCCCCAATGTCGCCGCTACTATAATAAAGTTATTAACCCCTAAACCTAAGTCTAACCCTAACCTAATTGACCTCGCATTCTATTGGCTGATCCAATCAGCCAATCTGATTGAACTTCAATCCGATTGGCTGATAGCATAAACCAAGTGGATTTTTCCTACCTTAATTCCGATTGGCTGATAGAATCCTATCAGCCAATCGGAATTTGAGGGATGCCATCTTGGATGATGTTATTTAAAGGAACCTTCATTCAGTCGTCGGCCGTGGAAACAAGAGGATGCTCCGCGTTGGATGTCTTGAAGATGGACCCGCTCCGCGCAGGATGGATGAAGATAGAAGATGCCGCTTGGATGAAGCCTTCTCCCGGTCCGGATGTCCTCTTCTGCCCTATCGGATGAAGACTTCTGGATGGATCGGATGACCAGTGGTGCCCGGCTGGGTAAACACGGCTCAAGGTAGGGTGATCTTCAATGGGGTAGTGTTAGGTTTTTTTTAAGGGGGGATTGGGTGGGTTTTAGAGTAGGGGTGTGTGGGTGGTGGGTTGTAATGTTGGGGGGGGTCTTGTATTTTTTTTTACAGGTAAAAGAGCTGATTACTTTGGGGCAATGCCCCGCAAAAAGCCCTTTTAAGGGCTGGTAAAAGAGCTGATTACTTTTGTAATTTAGTATAGGGTAGGGAATTTTATTATTTTGGGGGGCTTTTTTATTTTATTAGGGGGCTTAGATTAGGTGTAATTATCTTAAAATTATTGTAATATTTTTAGTTTTTTGTAATTTAGTGGGGTTTTTTGTACTATAGTTTAGTTTATTTAATTGTATTTTAGTTTAGATAATTGTAGGTAATTTATTTGATTAATTTATTGATAGTGTAGTGTTAGGTGTATTTGTAACTTAGGTTATGATTTATTTTACAGGTAATTTTGTAATTATTTTGACTAGATAGCTATTTAATAGTTATTAACTATTTAATAGCTATTGTACCTAGTTAAAATAAATACAAAGTTGCCTGTAAAATAAATATAAATCCTAAAATAGCTACAATGTAACTAATAGTTATATTGTAGCTATATTAGGGTTTATTTTATAGGTAAGTATTTAGTTTTAAATAGGATTAATTTATTTAATTATAGTAATTTTATTTCGTTTTATTTAAATTATATTTCGGTTAGGGGGGTGTTAGGGTTAGGGTTAGACTTAGGTTTAGGGGTTAATAACTTTATTATAGTAGCGGCGATGTTGGGGGCGGCAGATTAGTGGTTAATAATTGTAGGTAGGTGGCGGCGATGTTAGGGAGTGCAGATTAGGGGTTAATGAAATTTATTATAGTGTTTGCGAGGTGGGAGCGCGGCGGTTTAGGGGTTAATACATTTATTATAGTGGCGGCGATGTCCGGTCGGCAGATTAGGGGGTCAATAAGTGTAGGTAGGTGGCGGCGACGTTGGGGGGGGGACAGATTAGGGGTTAATAAATATAATATAGGTGTCGGTGATGTTAGGGACAGTAGATTAGGGGTTTATAGCTATAATGTAGGTGGTGGCGGTGTCCGGTCGGCAGATTAGGGGTTAAATAATTTTATTATACGGTTTGCGATGTGGGGGGCCTCGGTTTAGGGGTTCATAGGTAGATTATGGGTGTTAGTGTACTTTGTAGCACTGTAGTTAAGAGCTTTATGTTCCGGCGTTAGCCCATAAAACTCTTAACTACTGACTTTTTTATGCGGTAGGAGTCTTGGAGGTAGAGGCTGTACCGCTCACTTCTTCTAAGACTCGTAATACCAGTGTTAGGCAAATCCCATTAAAAAGATAGGATACACAATTGATGTAAGGGGATTTTCAGTAGCCTCAAGTCGCGGAAGAAAAGTGAGCGGTACACCTGTACCTGCCAAACTCGTAATACCAGCGGGCGTTAAAAAGCAGTGTTAGGACCCCTTAACGCTGCTTTTTAAGGCTAACGCAAAATTCTAAATCTAGGTGTTAGTTAGTAATCGCTAATCAGAATAGCTTCATAGAGCTCAAAACATAAGGCCTTTTCATTAAATCTCAGTTAACAAAGTGAACACTGCTGGTTTCTTTCAGAAGTTGGTAATAACAGATGAAGAAATAAACATGTAACTTTGAATCTGCTAACGTCTAAACAGGTGGGTCCAATATTAGTGGATAAGATTAAGAACAAGCACAAGAAAATGAAAGTTCTCCAGTTGAGATATTATCAGAAGTGGGTAAAACAGTTGGGTATAAGAGATGCTCTATATCTCAAATAATATAGAACAGGATATCCTAAATGATCTTTATGTGGGGTAATACAGTTTTAGGACATTAGACATATTGAGGACTTAAAGAAGAAGAAATGGTGATCCCCTAAAATAGGATAATGTAATTAAATCATATTATATGGTCTATTCATTAAGCCTCAGTTATCAAATTGAATGCGTCCAGCTCTATTAGCAGCTGTTATTAGCAAATGATAGAATAAGAATTCAACTATAAATCTGGTGACATTCAAATATGACCTAGATGTGAACTACCTATCAAATAAAGAGCTCAATTGAAAGTGAAGTCACAAATTATTATATTCTGGATTAGGGATACCTCATCTCTAAGTGGTGCATATTGGTGCTTTAAACCATAGTGGAAGCTATTTAGGTATGTAGAAAGTTCATCTTAAATGTTATTCGTTGTAGCTATGACCACTGAAGTACAAAACCCAAATATGGGATTATGTCCTGCATCAATGGGCACTCATGATAGGTTAAACATTGTATTTAGGCAAATGAATAGTTAAACTAAGAAGTTAAAGTATGCATACAAAAATAGACATGTTACATTGCTTAGCGTTTAACCCACTGTTTCATTTGAGTATAGGTACAACACTAGGTGGTACTCCAGATAGGTAGGGATTAAGTCAGAAGATGTGCATAAGTCAATATATTCAAGGGATAAGGAACATAAGGGATCGGCTTCTGATGTATAGTACCGGGAGTTGGAGAGAACGTGGTAGTCGTATCTCTGAGATTCGTCACAATCCCTCTGTACTGCTTTGATCTGCAATATTACCCAACACCTATTCTTCTAAGTGTGAGAGAGAGAAGAGTCTCAATTATGAATCTGTCGTCCACAGGCTTAGTTTTAAAATGGCTGCCCATTTTTTGAGGGGAGAGAAGGGGCTCAGAAACTCACGTGAAAGTCCTCTGGTGTCTATTAATAGATCTCTTGTAGCGCTAATTGTCTGGTCCGAGGGAGCTGGTCTTGGGGTGTTAGCAGGATGGGAATCTAATAATACGGGGTTACCAAGCGCCCAGGTAAGGGTTACCGACTTCTGACTCAGGGCTGTGGGGTGACGACTATGCTCTACCAGTGGCTGAGGCCTTAGACCGGATAGCTCCACCTTTTCATGTCAGACTTTGCCGCTTGCTTGATTAAGATTGGAGCTTTGGGTCTTCACTGGTGGCATCAGCTTGTTTAATATGGACTCCTGGATGCGATCATCTTTTTGAGCTCATCAAAATTGTTGTGCAACAGATTGCCACTGTACCCTCCAGCGTTCGATCACTTCCATACTGATCCAAAAGGTAAGTTTGAGATTGCCGCTTGGTAGGACTCGTTTATATATATCTTAAGTGATACAACGGTGCTGGCTGTTTACTCCATAGGTCTGGGGGGAGGAATATAGAGAGAGGTCCGGTCTTTTGTCAGGCCACTGCTGCAGACTCGATAAATTCAGCTCTCAGGGACGCATAGTCTCCTTGAGAAGTGTATTGTTCCATTTAGCTGTGTCTAATGACCAACGGTATGACAGATATTGGTGATTATGACCCCAATTAGAGGTAAGCGACCGCGTATTAGGTGCTGAAATGCAGAGCCACAAAGAAAAAGCAAGAGCTGCTGGTGCAATGCTGAATACGGAGAGCGTATTGCTTGCCGCATTCAGTGAGGTCTGTCGGACCTGATTCGCACTGTCGGATCAGGTCCGACAGACCTTTGATAAATAGGCCTCTAGATGTCGATGTTAGTAAAACAAAGAAAAAATACATATAACAATTATATATAAATATATATATATATATATATATACACATACATATGCATACACACACACACATACACTAGCTGTTGTAAAAGATAGCAAAAAACCCAAACACTCGCAATGACATGTGCCCTCACATGTGTGCCCGTGCGGGCTGCACACTAGTTGACAAAAGCTTCTTGAGTTTTTGTTAATTCTTGGTGTTCCTCATAATCTAAATACTAATTTTCATGTCTGTAACATCTTTGGTTTTTGAGATATAGGTATCCTCATAAATACCCCCCTTTTGACCCCCTCTTAAGTCAATGTATGGGAAATGGTAAAACACGTGTATCTTTATTTTTCAAGGAGAATCTAAATACCAATTTTCACACCTGTAACATCGTTGGTTTTTGAGATATAGGTATCCTCATACATCAGCCCGCCCCTCTTCTGACCCACCTTAAGTGAATTTTGAGGAAATGGTAAAACACGTGTTTCTTTGTTTTTCAAGGAGAATCTAAATACCAATTTTCACGTCTGTAACATCGTCTGTTTTTGAGATATAGGTATCCTCTTAAATCAGGCCCCCCCCCCTCTTTTGATACCCCTTAAGTGGATTTTGGGGAAATGGTAAAACCTGTGTTTCTTTATTTTTCAAGGAGAATCTAAATACCAATTTTCATGTCTGTATCATTGGTGTTTGAGATATAGGTAGCCTCATAAATAAGCCCCCCTCTTTTGACCCCCCCTTAGGTGGATTATAGGGAAATGGTACAACACATTTTTTGTATTTTTCAAGGAGAATCTACATACCAATTTTCACATCTGTAACATTGTCGTTTTTTGAGCTATAGGCATCCTTATAAAAAATGTCACCCCTCTTTTTTACCCCCTTAGGGACAGAATTTCCAAAAATCCTTCCTTAGTGGGTGCCTACTTCATAAAAACAACATACCTTCCAAATTTCACATTCCTAGGTTATATGGTTTGAGCTGGGTGTTGAGGAGTCATTCATTCAGTCAGGACTTACATATATATATATATATATATATATATATATAAAAACACGAAAGGGGACTGCACTCTCAGACTGGACCGGGTACACATCCCATGACCCTGCAACAGCCACACAATGCAAGCCCTCAATCTAACAAACTGGGAACAAGTGAAGGGTGCAGAGGCTTATGTAATCACCATAGAAATATACAAAACACAGAAGGGGACTGCACTCTCAGACCGGACCGGGTTCACATCCCATGACCCTTCAACATGCACTGCCCTGGGCTCACAATAGCACTCTCAGGAAGCTGCATTGTCCCCAGAGCCACAGGCAGTTAACCCCAGACAGGTCTGGGTGCAAGGCCCATCGGGAAAATTACAAAACAAATTAATACAGCTCACAGAGAAAGTCCAGCACTCACTCACAAGCTCTCAGTTAAGATTAAAAGCAAAAATGGAAGAGTTAGTTACCGCATCTGGTCAAATGGGATAAGTCTAGGTTTTGGAAGAGACCTTGACGTGGTACCTGGGCTTATTCCGTTTGGCCAGATGCGGTAACTAACTCTTCCAATTTTGCTTTTAATCTTAACTGAGAGCTTGTAAGTGAGTGCTGGACTTTCTCTGTGTGCTATATATATATATATATATATATATATATACACACACACACAATTCAATCATTTGTCACAGTGATGAAAAGGCGACATTGAAAGCATATACTATATATATATATATATATATATATATATATATACACTGTATATATATATATATATATATATATATATATATCATATATATCATATATATGCCTGATGAAACAGCCGATGCTAAGACTGAGAAACGTGTTGCAAAGACAGAGTACAATTGTTTTATGTTCTCTGTAACCATGGATCGTTACTTGTTTGTATTAAACAAATTATTTTAATGCAATCAGTGGCGTCGCTACAGGGGGGCGAGAAGGGCATATACCCCCCTTGCAAATGGCTTGCCAGTTGAACCTAAACCATCTGTCTATCTTCTCAATACTCATTGTTGGAATGTTTTATTTATATTTAGAAGAAAAGAAAAATAATAAAACAACCAAAACTAGCAAAGCAAAAAACAAAATAAAACAAGATAAAAACAAAACAAATCAAAACAACCTAAACAACCTAAACCAAAACAAAAAAAGGAAAAACAAGCCAAACCAAACCAAACAAAAAAAAAAAAAAGGGAAAGAAAGGGGGGGGGGGAAGAGAAAGGTAAAGAAAGAAAAGGGAGAGATAGAAAGGGGGGAAAATCCCGGTTTTCTCGAGGCTTCTCTAAATCACCAAATACCCAATAGTATTAACTCCGAATTCTTAAATGGAGAAATTAAATAATCGATTTCTCTCTCAGGGAAAATCTTAATAAATGGTGCCCATTTATCAAAAAATTTCTTTACATCAAGTTCATTTTCTATATTAGTATTTTTCTGTTCTAAGACACATTGTTTCTTTAGATGATCCCTGATTTCAGTAATAGTTGGTACCGACCTCAGTTTCCATTTCTTGCATACCAGATACCTGGTAGCTAAGATAGATAGGTTAACTAATTTCTCATTAGGCTGTCGCCCATCTTCAGATTTTAGACAAAATATGATCTGGAACAATGAAAGAGCTATTCGCTCAATTTTAAGTTTATTCTTAAGCCAGTATTCCAACTTACTCCATAAATTTCTCAATCTAGGGCACTGCCAAAACATATGAATTATATCCGCAGCAAAATAAGAACATTTAGGGCATTTGTTAAATTCATGATTTCGGACTCTGAGGCCTCTTTCCGGGGTGAAATATGCCCTATGCAAAAGGTTCAAATGAGCATCTCGCCAATTGGAAGAAAGTGTCGTTTTTATTACTTTGTTCACTGAAGATTGAATAATTTTAGAATCAATATTACTGTGTGGAATTAAAGTGCTCCAGGTCCAGGCCAGTTTCTCCAATATAGGGGTGGCCCTGTTAAGGCTCTGTGTATAATAACACGGGGCAATGGACATAGAATTTTTTTTAGTTATTGTTAACCAGGTTTCTAAGCTACCCAAGGTCCAGTTCCAGCCAGTCTTATGTATAAGCTCTGCAATATAGTGTCTTATCTGTAGGTATGCGTAAAAATCTTTGTTTAACAGGTTGAATTCAATCCGCAGCTCCTCAAAGGATTTAACACATTTTCTCTCCTGGTTAATAAGGTAAATAACTCTATCCAACCCCTTGTTGTGCCATCTATTAAAAACAACTGAATCCAGACCTGGTTGAAAATTCGGATTTCTAGTTAGAGGGAGGTATTTTGATACCATAGGGCATATAGAGAGAGATTTGGATAATTTAGACCAAGCTTTAAGCGGGTTCAAAATGAATTTAAGTTCCTTTATGCTTATGGGGAGATCTTTAGGATCCATGTGCGCCAGGGCTATTGGAGAATACGGTTCACATATATTAAGTTCAAGGTCATTATTTAAAACATAGTTCTTGGTAGAAAACCAATCTGCTATTATGAAGGGCTAAAAAACAGAGATTATAAGATCTTAAATTTGGCAATGCCAATCCTCCCAATTCTCTTGGCGCTGTTAATTTAGAGAAGGCTATCTTAGCTCTTTTCCCCTGCCATATAAATTGCCCAATTGATGAATTCATTGAACGTATGTCTTTCTCAAATAAGATTAGTGGGACATTCTGTAAAATATAAAGCAATTTTGGGAGGAGTACCATTTTGAATAGGGCTGATCGGCCAGATATTGAAAGTGGTAAATTTTGCCAGGCCTTAAGCCTTTCTTTGATAAATCCTAACATTGGGGTTATGTTCACCTTATAAAGATCTTTTAAATTAATTGGTATTTTAATTCCCAGGTATTTCAATGAGTCCGATACCACTCTAAAAGGTAAGTCTGTCTTGCTAGTCTTGTTTTTCCTGAGCCAAATTAGTTCAGATTTTGTCGCATTTACTTTGTATACTGAGAATACCCCAAAATGGTCAGTAATCTGCAGGAGTTTTGGGATGTTTTGTGCTGTATTAGATATGCATATAAGCAGGTCATCCGCATATAATCCGACTTTCATTTAATGACTCCTGACTTTTATGCCCTCCAATGAGCTCCTGATCCTAATTGCTAAGGGTTCTATGGCCAGGTCAAAAAGGAGCGGGGAGAGAGGACAGCCCTGGCGAGTGCCCCTCTTTAATGCAATTGAGGGGGAGATATCATTATTAATAATCAAGCTTGTAGAAGAATGACTATATAGGTTCTCCACAAATTTAGGGAAATTACCTTCAATCCCAAACCTTGCTAATGAAAGGATTAGATGTTTATGGACTACTAAGTCAAAAGCTTTTTCTGCATCAATTGACAAAATGGCCAGGTCCGGGAAGTCCTCCCCCCCGCCCCGTGTGCAGACTTTCCCTGAATATATTCCATAGTCACCAGTAACTCCCTGATCTTTGCTGACGAATTGCGATTATTAAGAAAGCCAGCTTGGTTCGGATGGATTACTGCAGATAAGATGGACTGAAGTCTTGTTGCTAAAATGGAGGAGAGGATTTTATAATCTGAGTTTATCAATGCAATTGGTCTATAGGACTCTTTGCATGTGGGGTCCTTCCCCTCTTTTAAAATCAGAGTGGTGAGTGAAGACGCGAAAGAAGACGTGGAGTGTTTGTGATGAATAAAAATGTCATTATAGAGATTAGCTAAATAAGAAACTATCTCTGATGATAAGATTTTATAAAATTCATTGGGTAATCCATCCGGTCCAGCTGCCTTATTTAGGGAAAGTTTAGTGATTATTTTTTCAATTTCTTCCCTTGTAATGGGGGCATTAAGTCTAGCAACCTCTTCAGAGGTAACCATAGGAAAGATAATTTTACTATAGAATTCGGTCGCTTTGTCTATGTCAAACTCCGTATTAGTGTAAAGTTGTTGATAGTATTGGTGAAACGTATTTGTGATTTCATCAGAGTTAGATAGATATTTCCCATTATGTTGGATTTTGTCAATATTGGATTTTTTATTCTCACTTTTAATTAGTTTAGATAACATTTTACCAGACTTATTACCAAATGTATGCAATTTAGCTTGCAATCTAAGCTCACTATCGGCTAGATTTAGAGTTCTGCGGCCAAAGGGGTGCGTTAGCTACGCGTGCTTTTTTTCCCCCGCACCTTTTAAATACCGCTGGTATTTAGAGTTCACAGAATGGCTGCGTTAGGCTCCAAAAAGGGAGCGTAGAGCATATTTACCGCCACTGCAACTCTAAATACCAGCGTTGCTTACGGACGTGGCCAGCTTCAAAAACGTGCTCGTGCACGATTCCCCCATAGAAA
Source organism: Bombina bombina (assembly GCF_027579735.1). Classification (NCBI taxonomy): domain Eukaryota; kingdom Metazoa; phylum Chordata; class Amphibia; order Anura; family Bombinatoridae; genus Bombina; species Bombina bombina. The sequence goes on along the minus strand of NC_069505.1, from coordinate 82,113,652 downwards.
ACAATGGGGCCGTTTGAGCTGAAAAAAAAACCTAACACCTGCAAAAAAGCAGCGTTCAGCTCCTAACGCAGCCCCATTGTTTACTATGGGGAAACACTTTCTAAGTCTGCACCTAACACCCTAACATGTACCCCGAGTCTAAACACCCCTAACCTTACATTTATTAATCCCTAATCTGCCGCCCCCGCTATCGCTGACACCTGCATATATTTTTTTACCCCTAATCTGCCGCTCCGTATACCGCCGCAACCTACATTATACCTATGTACCCCTAATCTGCTGCCCCTAACACCGCCGACCCCTATATTATATTTATTAACCCCTAATCTGCCCCCCACAATGTCGCCGCCAGCTACCTACAATAATTAACCCCTAATCTGCCGATCGGATCTCGCCGCTAGTCTAATAAATGGATTAACCCCTAAAGCTAAGTCTAACCCTAACACTAATACCCCCCTAAGTTAAATATAATTTAAATCTAACGAAATAAATTAACTCTTATTATATAAATTATTCCTATTTAAAGCTAAATACTTACCTGTAAAATAAACCCTAATATAGCTACAATATAAATTATTATTATATTGTAGCTATTTTAGGATTAATATTTATTTTACAGGCAACTTTGTAATTATTTTAAACAGGTACAATAGCTATTAAATAGTTAATAACTATTTAATAGCTAAAATAGTTAAAATAATTACAAAATTACCTGTAAAATGAATCCTAACCTAAGTTACAATTAAACCTAACACTACACTATCAATAAATTAATTAAATAAACTACCTACAATTATCTACAATTAAACCTAACACTACACTATCAATAAATGAATTAAATACAATACCTACAAATAACTACAATTAAATAAACTAACTAAAGTACAAAAAATAAAAAAGAACTAAGTTACAAAAAATAAAAAAATATTTACAAACATTAGAAAAATATTACAACAATTTTAAACTAATTACACTTACTCTAAGCCCCCTAATAAAATAACAAAGACCCCCAAAATAAAAAATGCCCTACCCTATTCTAAATTAAAAAAGTTCAAAGCTCTTTTACCTTACCAGCCCTGAAAAGGGCCATTTGCGGGGCATGCCCCAAATAATTCAGCTCTTTTGCCTGTAAATAAAAACATACATTACCCCCCCCTTTAACATTACAACCCACCACCCACATACCCCTAATCTAACCCAAACCCCCCTTAAATAAACCTAACACTAAGCCCATGAAGATCTTCCTACCTTATCTTCACCATGCCAGGTTCACCGATCGCTCCAGAAGAGGGTCCGAAGTCTTGATCCAAGCGGCGGCTGAAGAACTCCATCATCGGACTGAAGTCGGAAGTCCATCATCGGGATGAAGTCTTCTATCAAGCGCCATCTTCAATCTTCTTTCTTCCGGAGCGGAGCGGAGCCATCTTCTTCCCAGCCGACGCGGATCCAACCTCTTCAACCGACGCCTACTCGCCGAATGACGGTTCCTTTAAATGACGTCATCCAAGATGGCGTCCCTCGAATTCCGATTGGCTGATAGGATTCTATGAGCCAATCGGAATTAAGGTAGGAATATTCTGATTGGCTGATGGAATCATCCAATCAGAATCAAGTTCAATCCGATTGGCTGATCCAATCAGCCAATCAGATTGAGCTCGCATTCTATTGGCTGTTCAGATCAGCCAATAGAATGCGAGCTCAATCTGATTGGCTGATTGGATCAGCCAATCGGATTGAACTTGAATCTGATTGGCTGATTCCATCAGCCAATCAGAATATTCCTACCTTAATTCCGATTGGCTGATAGAATCCTATCAGCCAATCGGAATTCGAGGGACGCCATCTTGGATGACGTCATTTAAAGGAACCGTTATTCGGCGAGTAGGCATCGGTTGAAGACGTTGGATCCGCGTCGGCTGGGAAGAAGATGGCTCCGCTCCGGAAGAAAGAAGATTGAAGATGGCGCTTGATAGAAGACTTCATCCCGATGATGGACTTCCGACTTCAGCCCGATGATGGAGTTCTTCAGCCGCCGCTTGGATCAAGACTTCGGACCCTCTTCTGGAGCGATCGGTGAACCTGTCATGGTGAAGATAAGGTAGGAAGATCTTCATGGGCTTAGTGTTAGGTTTATTTAAGGGGGGTTTGGGTTAGATTAGGATGTGGGTGGTGGGTTGTAATGTTGGGGGGGGTATTGTATGTTTTTATTTACAGGCAAAAGAGCTGAATTATTTGGGGCATGCCCCGCAAATGGCCCTTTTCAGGGCTGGTAACGTAAAAGAGCTTTGAACTTTTTTAATTTAGAATAGGGTAGGGCATTTTTTTATTTTGGGGGTCTTTGTTATTTTATTAGGGGGCTTAGAGTAGGTGTAATTAGTTTAAAATTGTTGTAATATTTTTTCTAATGTTTGCAAATATTTTTTTATTTTTTGTAACTTAGTTCTTTTTTATTTTTTGTACTTTAGTTAGTTTATTTAATTGTAGTTATTTGTAGGTATTGTCTGATATCATAGACTTCAGAGAAGGTGTTGATTTTTTGACCCTACATGAGCTGGGTACTTTAAGCTCCCAGCCTGATTTAGCAGTTAAGAAAACCCATGCGGGGTTCAAACCCCGATCAATTTTCTATCCAACCAGAACCAGAGGACCCTTTATTGAAGCTTTTCACCGCAGGGTAGAGGAGGATTTAGTCAAGCTTTCAGAACAGAACCATAGGGCTATATATAATCTGAATCGAACCCAGAAGTTGGCATTGGAACAACTTGGGAAGCAGAATGACATTGTCATCAAGCAAGCGGATAAGGGGGGCTCAATAGTGGTGATGGGGAGAGAAAAATATGTTGAAGAAGCTTTGAGACAGTTGACAGACACCCAGCTTTATCAGGAACTCAGCTTTAATCCCACTGAGCGATTTGGGATTGAGCTGAGACATCTTTTGGATGATGGGCTGATGAAGGGAATCATTGACCATGAGACTTTTGAGTATTTGATGGTATCAAAACCAGTTATACCGATCTTCCATCACCTCCCCAAGGTCCATAAGACCTTGGTGGGGGTGAAGGGCAGACCAATTGTCTCAGGTATAGGGTCACTCTTTGAGAAACTCTCAGGATGGATTGAGTCCCTTCTATAGCATGTTGTACATCTTTTACCATCCTATTTAAAGGATACTACACATCTTATTAGGGCTATGGAAAGCATTAAATGGGAAGAGAACTATACATGGCTAACAGTGGATGTGGTGGGCCTCTATTCAGCCATTCCTCATGAATATGGCATTGAGGCCGTTGGGTATATGCTAAGACATTTTAGTAATTACCACGAGGAACTGATTAAATTTGTGATAGAGGCCCTCACATTCCTTTTGACACATAATTACTTCCGCTTTGAACGCACCTTTTATCTCCAGAGACGTGGGACAGCGATGGGGGCAAAGTTTGCCCCATCATACGCCAAACTTTTTATGGGTTGGTGGGAGCTGTCCCACGTCTTTGGGGTTAATAACCCATTTAGAGATAAGATCAGATCATATAAACGCTTTATAGATGATCTCCTTTTCATCTGGGTAGGCGAGGCTGTTGAAGTGCAAGATTTTTTGACCTATCTTAACTCCAATAGAGTGGGTTTGGAATTCACTGCCCAAGTAGGGACAAATACGATACCTTACTTGGATGTAGAACTTAGGGGGAATATCGCCAGTGGTGAAGTTTCTACTTCCCTATATCGTAAACCGATCACATCTAACTCCTTACTCCATGCTAGGAGTAACCATCCCCGTCATACGGGGTTTGGGGTGGCCAAGGGACAGTTCATGAGAATAAGGCAGAACAAGGAAATTACTGACATAGTAAGTAAACATCTGCCTATTTTAACAGCGGAGGATAGTTTGAAGGACTATGTGTCCAAGGGCTGTAACTTTGTATCTAAAAGAGCATGCACAATTGGCAACCTGGTGGCACCAAGTGTACCAAGGGAGAAGGATAGGGCCAAAAGTAGTTGGCTCAGTGTGAAAGGGCACTTTAAATGACATTTCACAAAATGCATAGCTTGCCAACATAGCAGGGTTACATCCACCTTTCAATCTGCAACAACAAATCGGGTGTTCAATTTGGCTAATTGCACAAATTGTAGAACTTCCTTTGTGGTATATTTGGTAGATTGCACTCAATGCAATGGGCAGTACATAGGATGTACCACTAGGGAGGTTCGCTCCAGAATCAGAGAGCATCTAAATGACATTTCCCACGATAAAGACAGCTCGGGCCTCTCACAACACTTCATTTCTGTACATGGAGGTGATGTAACTACACTCTCATGGCAGGTAATAGAAAGTCTACATAACCCCCCAAGAGGGGGCGATAGGGCAGCACGGTTGATGCTGCGTGAAGCTTTTTGGATCTTCAAAATGAAGTCGAGAAGACCAAATGGCTACAATATAGAGGGGGATGTGATAAATTTTTGGAGGAAGTAGAAGTTCAGTGATTTTAATTAACCTCCTAAAGTTCCCTACTTTAACTAGTTTTGTAGAATTCAGTCACTACTAACATGTATGCACTGGTTGAGGGAAGGATAACCTAAAATCTAGTAACTTCAAATAGATGAATGTGATAGGACTGACACTAGTGTAGTTAACTGGAAATTGTTGCCATAAAACCAATTAAGGTACTGGATATTAGTGCAATTATATACTTATAAATCATTAAAAATGTTAATAGTGTATACATGTATTATAAAGTGTACATGTCCACATGTTTCATTCTTTGAAACTTAAAAGGAGTGTATTTGCAATGTTAATTTCCAAAATATAGCAGCTGTTAACTAAACTGGAAGGGGTTAACTTTATCTTTCTGAAGAACCAATAGGGATAGCTGTTCAGGCTTAAGAGGCAGGAAGTAGGGGTAGCTGGTCATGTTCATGATTAAGGAATTGACCGAAACATGTAGGACAGACTGGTTCCTGAAAATGTGCTGTCTATTCTTTTGCTTTTAAAACCCTGTTGCCTTTTATGGATACTTTGCACTGTATGGTGATAATGAAGAATTAAAAGTTTTTGCTTTTAAGGATCGCAGTGTATCTTTTTCTATTTTGTGTGTTATTCTATTACTTACACACTGCTGGATCCTTGAAGACAGAGGACAGAGCTGCAAGGCGAATGAGACGCTGAAAATCGGAGCTGCATGTTGAGAGCACAGCAGGAGAAGCTGATTGCTAACTACGGTGGCCTGGATGCGATACGCTGACGTCTGACGTCACACGCCGGCTGGCGTGGTGCAGTGGAGAACAGACTGATTCCCGGGTGATTGGTTTGGATCCGACAGCTACCAGCAAGAAGTATTTGACGCGGCCCGGACTAGGAGACGGAGGAAGCGGTAAGCCTGAAGAGAGTAAACTGAATCAGGTGAGCGATCCGCAAATCTCAGTGTGTGTCTCCCAGAATGTCCGGAGCTAGAAAGTAAAAGTGTCGATTGGCTTACTACGCTGTAAGTGGATTCTCACAAGCTGGGGACAATTTGTTTATTAGCAGTGTCTGGAGGGGAAACAAAGTTTTTTCTCTATACCTTTTGAGCACAACCCTGTGAGTCTGTTGGGGGCAACATTGTTAGGAGTGGCATTGAACTGTTTTGCATTATATCCCTCTAAGACTCGGGTTGTTGCTGTCCTCAATTCATATATCCATACTATTTGGTACACATAGTTTCAAGTGGCCAAGTGTTACTAGCAAAGATGGCAACAGGGTTATTTTCTTTGAAATCTATCTCTGATTTGGACTCAGAAAGATTAACATTGGAGGATACGTTTGTTAAACAAACTGAACTGCTTTCTATCAGTGATGTGTTTCTGGCTATGGAGCGCACCTTAATTAAAGAGTACAGGATATGGTGGGACCAGAGAGCATTGGAGAAATACTTGACTTTGGACTTGATCCCTAGGGGGTTAAGAATGCGTAAATTCCCCACCTTCCAGGTTGAAGACCCTGAGTTTATTCAAGAATGGAACGATATATTGAGTGATTGCTCTAAGAGACTCATGCAATTGATTATTAAGTTTAAACAATGTCAGTTGATTAAAATCAGGGAAGAGTTGAATCATATACAGACACAATTGAATGAGTACTTGGAGCATCCTAAATATAAGGATTTTGATAAATTATTGAGTGAAACAATTGTCAAGTTTAGGGGTGAGATTGATAACTTTAAACTTAAGAAATTTGTAAGAGACAATAATGACTACACCAATAATAAAGTTTATACTTGGAACTGTAGGTCAGGCTCCAGAACAAACAGACATAGGGCTAGAAAGAATAAAAGTGCCATGAAGGTGGTAACTGGAGGGGAAGGTAAAAAAGTGACCTTTTCTGATAAGGACAGCACAGATGAGGATAATGACTGTAGGTCTGATGATTATGGTGCAGGTGACTCTAGTGGATACTCAGGCGATGAAGTGCAAATTATGGTACCTAAGGGTGTTCTAAAGAAGGTAGATACAGCACAAAGCTCAAATTTGAGAACGCCAGGGGGTACAGGTAGGGTCCCAAGCACCAGGAAGAGTCATAACAATGCAGATATAAGACAGCAGGAATTCCTCAGCGACAGTGAGAGCATTTGTACCCCAGACAGCAGAGACTAGTCAGTAACAGGTTTTTCGGCTAAGCCCAAAAACAATAGAAGGAGGCGGAAACATAGGTCAAGGAGAGAAAGGGAAAGCCAGGGCACAACCAAGAAGAAATGCACGCAACAAATACAAAATATGACTGTCATTAATTTATCTGATGTTGTACTTACTGACCCACAGATTGAAGTGCTTAGTTTGGGTTTGGGGTTTGTTCCCACCAATAAATTTGACTTATTTGAAACCATTGTTGACATAAACCGATTAGTGAGAGATTTGACCCTCAAAAAGTTTTTCTGGGGGTCTGCCGATCAAGAGGGAGAATTAGAGAGTGAAAGTAATGTTAACACACAGGATACTGTTGAAGCTCCCCCCAACATCTCTGATATCATAGACTTCAGAGAAGGTGTTGATTTTTTGACCCTACATGAGCTGGGTACTTTAAGCTCCCAGCCTGATTTAGCAGTTAAGAAAACCCATGCGGGGTTCAAACCCCGATCAATTTTCTATCCAACCAGAACCAGAGGACCCTTTATTGAAGCTTTTCACCGCAGGGTAGAGGAGGATTTAGTCAAGCTTTCAGAACAGAACCATAGGGCTATATATAATCTGAATCGAACCCAGAAGTTGGCATTGGAACAACTTGGGAAGCAGAATGACATTGTCATCAAGCAAGCTGATAAGGGGGGCTCAATAGTGGTGATGGGGAGAGAAAAATATGTTGAAGAAGCTTTGAGACAGTTGACAGACACCCAGGTATATCAGGAACTCAGCTTTAATCCCACTGAGCGATTTGGGATTGAGCTGAGACATCTTTTGGATGATGGGCTGATGAAGGGAATCATTGGCCATGAGACTTTTGAGTATTTGATGGTATCAAAACCAGTTATACCGATCTTCCATCACCTCCCCAAGGTCCATAAGACCTTGGTGGGGGTGAAGGGCAGACCAATTGTCTCAGGTATAGGGTCACTCTTTGAGAAACTCTCAGGATGGATTGAGTCCCTTCTACAGCCTGTTGTACATCTTTTACCATCCTATTTAAAGGATACTACACATCTTATTAGGGCTATGGAAAGCATTAAATGGGAAGAGAACTATACATGGCTAACGGTGGATGTGGTGGGCCTCTATTCAGCCATTCCTCATGAATATGGCATTGAGGCCGTTGGGTATATGCTAAGACATTTTAGTAATTACCACGAGGAACTGATTAAATTTGTGATAGAGGCCCTCACATTCCTTTTGACACATAATTACTTCCGCTTTGAACGCACCTTTTATCTCCAGAGACGTGGGACAGCGATGGGGGCAAAGTTTGCCCCATCATACGCCAACCTTTTTATGGGTTGGTGGGAGCTGTCCCACGTCTTTGGGGTTAATAACCCATTTAGAGATAAGATCAGATCATATAAACGCTTTATAGATGATCTCCTTTTCATCTGGGTAGGCGAGGCTGTTGAAGTGCAAGATTTTTTGACCTATCTTAACTCCAATAGAGTGGGTTTGGAATTCACTGCCCAAGTAGGGACAAATACGATACCTTACTTGGATGTAGAACTTAGGGGGAATATCGCCAGTGGTGAAGTTTCTACTTCCCTATATCGTAAACCGATCACATCTAACTCCTTACTCCATGCTAGGAGTAACCATCCCCGTCATACGGGGTTTGGGGTGGCCAAGGGACAGTTCATGAGAATAAGGCGGAACTGTTCCTTGGAGGAGGATTTTGTGAAAGAAAGTGAAACACTCAAGAGTCTTCTGGCTGAGAGAGGCTATTCACAGAAAACCATTAATAGAGCTCATCTGGAAGTAACTAGAATGGATAGGGGTGAGATATTGAGGGGTAACACCAGACAAAGGAGGAGTTATGACTCAAGTAGACCTACCCTGGTTACTACCTATAGCCCACAATTCAAGGAAATTACTGACATAGTAAGTAAACATCTGCCTATTTTAACAGCGGAGGATAGTTTGAAGGACTATGTGTCCAAGGGCTGTAACTTTGTATCTAAAAGAGCATGCACAATTGGCAACCTGGTGGCACCAAGTGTACCAAGGGAGAAGGATAGGGCCAAAAGTAGTTGGCTCAGTGTGAAAGGGCACTTTAAATGCCATTTCACAAAATGCATAGCTTGCCAACATAGCAGGGTTACATCCACCTTTCAATCTGCAACAACAAATCGGGTGTTCAATTTGGCTAATTGCACAAATTGTAGAACCTCCTTTGTGGTATATTTGGTAGATTGCACTCAATGCAATGGGCAGTACATAGGATGTACCACTAGGGAGGTTCGCTCCAGAATCAGAGAGCATCTAAATGACATTTCCCACGATAAAGACAGCTCGGGCCTCTCACAACACTTCATTTCTGTACATGGGGGTGATGTAACTACACTCTCATGGCAGGTAATAGAAAGTCTACATAACCCCCCCAAGAGGGGGCGATAGGGCAGCACGGTTGATGCTGCGTGAAGCTTTTTGGATCTTCAAAATGAAGTCGAGAAGACCAAATGGCTACAATATAGAGGGGGATGTGATAAATTTTTGGAGGAAGTAGAAGTTCAGTGATTTTAATTAACCTCCTAAAGTTCCCTACTTTAACTAGTTTTGTAGAATTCAGTCACTACTAACATGTATGCACTGGTTGAGGGAAGGATAACCTAAAATCTAGTAACTTCAAATAGATGAATGTGATAGGACTGACACTAGTGTAGTTAACTGGAAATTGTTGCCATAAAACCAATTAAGGTACTGGATATTAGTGCAATTATATACTTATAAATCATTAAAAATGTTAATAGTGTATACATGTATTATAAAGTGTACATGTCCACATGTTTCATTCTTTGAAACTTAAAAGGAGTAAATTTGCAATGTTAATTTCCAAAATATAGCAGCTGTTAACTAAACTGGAAGGGGTTAACTTTATCTTTCTGAAGAACCAATAGGGATAGCTGTTCAGGCTTAAGAGGCAGGAAGTAGGGGTAGCTGGTCATGTTCATGATTAAGGAATTGACCGAAACATGTAGGACAGACTGGTTCCTGAAAATGTGCTGTCTATTCTTTTGCTTTTAAAACCCTGTTGCCTTTTATGGATACTTTGCACTGTATGGTGATAATGAAGAATTAAAAGTTTTTGCTTTTAAGGATCGCAGTGTATCTTTTTCTATATTGTATTTAATTAATTTATTGATAGTGTAGTGTTAGGTTTAATTGTAGATAATTGTAGGTATTTTATTTAATTAATTTATTGATAGTGTAGTGTTAGGTTTAATTGTAACTTAGGTTAGGATTTATTTTACAGGCAATTTTGTAATTATTTTAACTAGGTAGCTATTAAATAGTTATTAACTATTTAATAGCTATTGTACCTGGTTAAAATAAATACAAAGTTGCCTGTAAAATAAATATTAATCCTAAAATAGCTACAATATAATTATAATTTATATTGTAGCTATATTAGGGTTTATTTTACAGCTAAGTATTTAGTTTTAAATAGGATTAATTTATTTAATAAGAGTTAATTTATTTTGTTAGATAAAAATTATATTTAACTTAGGGGGGTGTTAGTGTTAGGGTTAGACTTAGCTTTAGGGGTTAAAAAATTTATTAGAATAGCGGTGAGCTCCGGTCGGTAGATTAGGGGTTAATGTTTGAAGTTAGGTGTCGGCGATGTTAGGGAGGGCAGATTAGGGATTAATACTATTTATTATAGGGTTATTGAGGCGGGAGTGAGGCGGATTAGGGGTTAATAAATTTATTATAGTAGTGGGGCGGTTCGGTCGGCAGATTAGGGGTTAATAAGTGTAGGTAAGGTAGCGGCGACGTTGGGGGGGGCAGATTAGGGGTTAATAAATATTATGTAGGTGTCGGCGATGTTAGGGGCAGCAGATTAGGGGTACATAGGGATAATGGAGCTGGCGGCGGTGTATGGAGCGGCAGATTAGGGGTTAAAAAAATTTAATAGAGTGGCGGCGGTGTGGGGGGGTCTCAGTTTAGGGGTACATAGGTAGTTTATGGGTGTTAGTGTACTTTAGAGCACAGTAGTTAAGAGCTTTATAAACCGGCGTTAGCCCAGAAAGCTCTAAACTACTGACTTTTTTGGAGTTTTGTCGTTAGATTTCTTACGCTCACTTCAGCCACGACTCTAAATACCGGCGTTAGAAAGATCCCATTGAAAAGATAGGATACGCAAATGACGTAAGGGGATCTGCGGTATGGAAAAGTCGCGGCTGGAAAGTGAGCGTTAGACCCTTTCCTGACTGGATCCAAATACTAGAGGGCGGTAAAAACCAGCGTTAGGAGCCTCTAACGCTGGTTTTGACGGCTACCGCCCAACTCTAAATCTAGCCGAATGTGTTTCCTGATTTAAATAAAAGGTATCTCTCACAGCTTTAGCTCGTATGTACCTTGCCCAATTTAGAGGAGTTCTTTCCAGTAAATAGAGATTATAAGCGTTAATCAAAGAATTATAGACTTCCTTTTCTCTTGCTTTTTTTTTTTTTATTTTGAATAATGGAATATGCAGTGATTTCCCCTCTGAGGACTGCTTTAGCAGTTTCCCAGAAGATATCTGTACGATCCACGTAGTTAATATTAAATTGAGCATATTCCTTGAATTTATTCCTAAGCCACTGTTTGAACTTCAAATCAGTGAAGAGATAATAAGGAAAAAAGAATCGCAAGATCTTTGGTCTAGATTGTGCCAAGTTAAATTCAAGAGAAACTGGCCCATGGTCCGACAAGAAAATTGGCATTATCTCAGATTTAATCATTGTGGAACTCAAATGATCACTAATCAAAAACAGATCAATCCTGGATAAAGTTTTGTGAGCCTTAGATAGGCAAGTAAAATCTTGGGTGTCAGGGTTTTGGTATCTCCAAATGTCTCGCAAGGAGAGAATCTGTTTAATATTTTTAATCATTTTAAAATCAAGATTGTCCTTCTTCTGTTTCAGGAGCTTAGTGTCATTTCTAAATCTATCTATAGGACATTGTGGGGCCATATTGAAGTCCCCCCCCAGAATTAGGTGGCCTTCCGCACAAGAAAGGAGTCTAATTTGTAATAAGTCCCAAAATTCAGGGTCAGTTTTATTCGGGCCATAAACATTACAAATTGTATATTTTGCCTGACCTATTTTCACTTTAACTACAACATATCTCCCCCCGGGGTCGGCCTCAGAGTGTAGAATCTCTGCTTGGATTCATTTGCCTATGAGTAGTGCAACTCCCCTTTTCTTCCCTAGACTTGGTGCTGCGTAGACTTCTTTTACCCAGGATGATTTTAATTTTAATGACTCCTCTAAGTTTAAGTGAGTTTCCTGTATTAGACCAACATCTGTCTGGGCTTTCCGCAGATGCGATAAAATTGCCTTCCGTTTAATGGGGGAGGAAATTCCCCCTACATTCCAAGATACAATTTTAAAATTATCAGGTTTATACGTCATGTTTCTCTAAATATGAGGGGGGAGTAAGTAGAATTGGGGAAATGAGAGGGAGGAGAGAACCGGGCGGAAATAGAAAAAGGAGAGGAAAGGAGGAGAGAGGAAGAAAAAAAAAAAAAAGGGGGGAGGGAAAAAGAGAGGAGGGGGGATTCCAATTCCCTGTGTTTGTAGTCGCCATCGCCATAAATCTGCCTACCAGAATTGCTAAGTTGTAAGCTATGTTTGTGTATCTAGGATCTTAAAAAGATTTTCCGCAATTTGAAGATCTTCAGTAATATGTGTTGTCCCCCTTATTACCACTTTCAATTTTGAGGGATAAATAAGGGCTGCCCTGTACCCTTGTTGGATGAATTTAGAGCAAATCGGGGCCAACTCTCTTCTCTTTAAGGCTGTGTCTGCCGCAAAGTCCTGAAAAATCAAAATTCTACTATCCTCTATTATACTTGGTTGGTTCTTATGAAAATACTGCAGTAAGAGATCTTTATCTTTGTAGTTAAGTAATCTTGCGATTATTGGTCGAGGTCTACTGCTATTATTACTGTCTGAGCGTGGAGGACCTATTCTGTGGGCTCTTTCGACTATGATCGATGGATGTGTAGAAGGAATTTTTAAAGCTTTAGTGAGTGTATCAGATATAAAGGTATCAAGGTTTTCAAATTTTTTACTTTCAGGAACACCAATTATTCTTAAATTATTCCGTCTAGAACGGTTTTCGAGGTCCTCTACCCTGTCCATCAATTTTTGTATTGTTTTAGCTGAGGTCTCAATTTTCGTGCTATGTATAGTTGCTTGATCTTCTAGGTCCGAGACCCTCTGTTCTAATTCTTGCAGTCTACTCGAGAACTGCCTCACTTCTTGAATTAAAGAGGATATATCTTGCTTAATTTCAATTTTAAGTAATTCAAATTTAGGGGCAAGTGCCTCCGAAATGTTGATCACTAATGTCTGCATATTAAGATTTTCTGGTATTGCTGTCACATTAATGGGGTTTATTTGTTCAGTGACTGGGTCCAGCGCACTCTTAAGTTTCCTGTCTCTATGCCTTCCTGTCATATTTGGGGAAGGATTTTTAGGGGAGATAGAAAGGAATTTATCCATGTACCATGTGAGTGTGAGTGAAAATTAGGTGCTACACACAAAAAAAAAAAAAAAGGGGGAAAGGGGTGAGTTATGGGTGATAAAATTAATTGTGAGGGGAAGTGGGGATGTGTCAGTGGAGGGAGAGTGAAGAAGTGGGGGTAATGTCTAGGGGCTCAAAGAGCCCAGAAGTGCAGGGAGCACAAGGCCCGATCATGCAAGATCATGCAATTTTAAACAACTTTCCAATTTACTTTAATTATCTAATTTGCTTCATTCTCTTGATATCCTCTATTGAAATGCATATCTAGATAGGCTCAGTAGCTGTTGATTGGTGGCTGCACATGGAAACCTCATGTGCATTGTTATTTCTTCAACAAGGGATATCTAAAGAATGAAGCAAATTAGGTAATAAAAGTAAATTGGAAAGTTGTTTAAAATTGTATTCTCTATCTGAAATCATGAATGAAAAATTTGGGTTTCATGTCCCTTTAACATAAGATCATATATTTCCTTTATAAAATAACACAATCCAAATCACAAATTGGCAATTTTTTAGCAGTAAACAGTATTTATTTTTAAATAATATTAATTATCAAGGATGGATTGTCTTGTTACTCGGGTATTTTGGAATCTTATTTATATATATATATTTAGTTAGTTTATTTTCAGTGGTATGATTTAGTGGTAAAAATGATTAGTGCCCCCCAGTTTGACTGTGGTATATTATATGCCCCCCCTATATATTTTTCCTAGAGTCGCCACTGCTCAGAAGGGCTATTGAAAACCGTATCTCGAGAGCTTGACTGGTATATATTGGTGGCAGTGCAGAATGCATAAACATAATCTAGCATCAGAGAATTGGGTACATATACGTTTATATTCAGACAATGTGGTTAAAACAATATGAGGTAAGCTCTTGACTGAAACCAGTATGTCCACCATCGTCAGTATATAAGAAAATAAAACACACAATAGTGTTTGTGTTAATGATCTAGTAGCTAAAAAAATAGAGATGAAAAGAGGAAGTTCCATGTATCTGCAAATTTGGAACCATATCCCTAATGAGAAAACCATTTGAAAAAGTATAACATGAGGTCATCTGTAATAACTGGGAAATTGTAGCAGTCCCTCTGGGGTGCTAGAAAAATGTACAAGTAGATGGCAATGTATGCAGGATAACTATATCTAGCTGACAGTATATTTAAACATAGGTGTTTAGTGCAAGTGTCAAACCACATAAGCCACTGAAACTTATTAGCTCATGTAGAAATCGTGGGATAGTATATATTGGTACCCCATTTAGGATAGGTACCACCCAAACATGAGACACAGTAGTGGTGTTATGTGAGAGTATAGATTCTACAGTAAGAGACTGGTGTATATTGGTACCCCATATAGAATAGGTGACTGGTGTATATTGGTACCCCATATAGAATAGGTACTACCAGATTCTGAAACACAATCATGACTTATATGAGCAGAGGATGATGAACTTCTAGAGTGAAAAAGATTTATCTAAATGACCAAATGACTGAACTACTAGAATACACAAAATGTATACAAATAGTACTCCTTAGAGTATAAAGAATTTTGATACAGAGCTATGGATCCAAATGCGGGGAAAGTTAGATGAAAAAGTTTTTAAAATATTTCTAAAAAATCCGGAAGTGAAGTCTCAACAGTTGGCTATAATTTTGGAATCTTGGGGGTGGTAGGAGCCAGAAGGGGGTTCCTAAGTAGGAAGTTAGTAAACAAGGGGGGTTCCTAAAATTGGGAGTTGGTTAAGAACTAACTCAAGATCAATATCGGTCTCTATTATGGACTCCTAGAGGAAGATTTGAATGCTAAAAATGGGTCCAAATGTTGAAGAGTCTAGATAAGATCCCCTAAAGTGTTGCTATCACTCACAATAGCAACATATATGTATACATCGTTATAACTAGATACAAGAGTACGAAGGGGAATATGTAAGGAGATATTTGGCTAGTGATATTCATGAATCAAAGAGATGGGTCAGGTCCTCTCTATTGTTTAGACCTTTTCAGATGTAAGCAATCTAATAGAAAAATCCATTTAGATTCAGCTTTGAGAAGACTTTTTTCAAAGTCACCACCTCTCCAATTTCTGATGACTTTTTGTATGCCAGTAAATTTCATATCTTGTGTATGGCCTTTATGTTTAGTGGCAAAGTGCTTATAGAGTATTGTGTCCATGTTCTGTTTTTCAATCAATAGAATATGCTCTCTTAGCCTATCTTTGAGGCTTCTTGATGTCTGGCCAACATACTGAAGACCACATGAACATTCCATAAGGTAGATAATCCCTTTATCCTGGCATCTTATTTGATCTTTAATAGCAAATTCTTCTCTGGTCTGGAATTATTGAAATTTCTTGGTCTTAGTGCCCCTTCTGCATGCTTTGCAGGTGGGGCAGGGGTAAAATCCTTTAATTGATTTTCCCTGTACATCATAAATTCCTGATTTTTTCTTCTTTTGTAAACTTGGTGCTAGTTTGTTTTTAAGATTTCCTGTTTTTCTATAGACAAATTTTGGTTGGTTAGGGAGTTTATTTCCAATAATGTCGTCGTCTTTCAACAGATGCAAGTTTTTTTTAAAAATCTTTTCGATGTTGTGTCGATTACTGCTTTACTCCGTTATCATGGGTATATTTAGTATTTCATCTGTTTCCGTTTTTTTACGATCTTTATATTTAGTTAGCTCTTTTCTTTCCACTTGTCGTACTTCCTCTATCTTAAGATCCAGATGTTCCTCCTTATAGCCCCTTTCCACAAATTTTTCTTTTAGACTTTTCACTTGCTTTTCCCATTTGATGTTGTTTGAACAGTTTTTCCGAACCCTTAGGAATTGGCTTTTTGGGATGTTGTTTTTCCATTTCTTTCATGTAATTAGCAAGAGTCCATGAGCTAGTGACGTATGGGATATACATTCCTACCAGGAGGGGCAAAGTTTCCCAAACCTTAAAATGCCTATAAATACACCCCTCACCACACCCACAATTCAGTTTTACAAACTTTGCCTCCTATGGAGGTGGTGAAGTAAGTTTGTGCTAGATTCTACGTTGATATGCGCTCCGCAGCAAGTTGGAGCCCGGTTTTCCTCTCAGCGTGCAGTGAATGTCAGAGGGATGTGAGGAGAGTATTGCCTATTTGAATACAGTGATCTCCTTCTACGGGGTCTATTTCATAGGTTCTCTGTTATCGGTCGTAGAGATTTATCTCTTACCTCCCTTTTCAGATCGATGATATACTCTTATATATACCATTACCTCTGCTGATTTTCGTTTCAGTACTGGTTTGGCTTTCTACAAACATGTAGATGAGTGTCCTGGGGTAAGTAAGTCTTATTTTCTGTGACTCTCTAAGCTATGGTTGGGCACTTTTATATAAAGTTCTAAATATATGTATTCAAACATTTATTTGCCTTGACTCAGAATGTTCAACTTTCCTTATTTTTCAGACAGTCAGTTTCATATTTGGGATAATGCATTTGAATTAATCATTTTTTCTTACCTTCAAAAATTTGACTCTTTTTTCCCTGTGGGCTGTTAGGCTCGCGGGGGCTGAAAATGCTTCATTTTATTGCGTCATTCTTGGTGCAGACTTTTTTGGCGCAAAAATTATTTTCCGTTTCCGGCGTCATACGTGTCGCCGGAAGTTGCGTCATTTTTTTGACGTTATTTTGCGCCAAAAATGTCGGCGTTCCGGATGTGGCGTCATTTTTGGCGCCAAAAGCATTTAGGCACCAAATAATGTGGGCGTCTTGTTTGGCGCTAAAAAAATATGGGCGTCGCTTTTGTCTCCACATTATTTAAGTCTCATTATTTATTGCTTCTGGTTGCTAGAAGCTTGTTCACTGGCATTTTTTTCCCATTCCTGAAACTGTCATTTAAGGATTTTGTTCAATTTGCTTTATATGTTGTTTTTTCTATTACATATTGCAAGATGTTCCACGTTGCAACTGAGTCAGAAGATACTTCAGGAAAATCACTGCCCGGGGCTGGAGCTACCAAGCTAAGTGTATCTGCTATAAATTTTTGGTATCTGTTTCTCCAGCTGTTGTTTGTATTGCATGTCATGACAAACTTATTAATGCAGATAAAATTTCCTTTAGTACTGTTATATTACCTGTTGCTGTTCCGTCAACATCTAATTTTCAGAGTGTTCCTGATAAACATAAGAGATTTTATTTTTTAAATCCATTTAGAAGGCTATGTCTGTTATTTCTCCTTCTAGTTTACATAAAAGTCTTTTAAAACTTCTCTTTTTTTCAGATGAATTTTTAAATGAACATCATCATTCTGATACTGATAATGGTTCTTCTGGTTCAGAGGTTTCTGTCTCAGAGGTTGATGCTGATAAATCTTTGTATTTGTTCAAGATGGAATTTATTCGTTCTTTATTTAAAGAAGTATTAATTGCTTTAGATATAGAGGATTCTGGTCCTCTTGATACTAAATCTAAACGTTTAAATAGGGTTTTTAAATCTCCTGTAGTTATTCCAGAAGTGTTTAATCTCCCTGATGCTTTTTCTGAAGTAATTTCCAGGGA
The DNA here is from genome assembly GCF_027579735.1 of Bombina bombina. Lineage (NCBI taxonomy): Eukaryota > Metazoa > Chordata > Amphibia > Anura > Bombinatoridae > Bombina > Bombina bombina. Next base: position 82,095,949 of record NC_069505.1, on the reverse strand, counting down.
ATGGAATAATTTGGGTAATTCTTTTACTCCTTCTAAACGTTTAAGCAATTATATCCTGTGCCATCTGACAGATTAGAGTTTTTTGGGACTAAATCCCTAAGGTTTGGGGCTGTCTCTATTCCTGCTAAAATGTACTACTATTCCTACGGCAGATAGTACTAAATTTAAGGATCCTTTAGATAAGAAAATTGAATCCTTTCTAAGAAAAGTTTACTTATGTTCAGGTAATCTTCTTAGACCTGCTATATTTTTACCGGATGTTGCTGCAGCTTCATCTTTTTGGTTAGAAGTTTTAGCGCAACAAGTAACAGATCATAATTTTATAGCATTATTATTATTCTATAACATGCTAATAATTTTATTGGTGATACCATATTTTGATATCATTAGAGTTGATGTCAGGTATATGTCTCTAGCTATTTTAGCTAGAAAAGCTTTATGGATTAAACTTGGAATGCTGATATGTCTTCTAAGTTAACTTTGTTTTTCCCTTTCTTTCCAGGGTAATAATCATTTTTTCGTTCTTTTTCTCATGATAAGGAACAAAAGCCTGATCCTTCATCCTCAGGAGCGGTATCAGTTTGGAAACTATTTCCAGTTTGGAATATATCCAAGCCTTATAGAAACCTATAGTCAGCTCCTAAGTACCCATGAAGGTGCGGCCCTTTTTTCCAGTTCAGCTGGTATGGGGCAGATTACGTTTTCTTCAAAGGAATTTGGATCAATTCCGTTCTCAATCTCTGGTTTCAGAACATTGTTTCAGAAAGGTACAGAATTGGCTTCAGTTAAGGCCTCCTGCTAAGAGATTTTTTTCTTTCCCGTGTCCCAGTTAACACAGCAAGGCTCAGCATTTCTGAAATGTGTTTCAGATCTAGAGTTGGCTGGAGTAATTATGCCAGTTCCAGTTCTGGAACAGGGGCTAGGGTTTTATTTTATCTCTTTATTGTACCAAAGAAGGTCAATTCCTTCAGACCAGTTCCGGATCTATCAATATTGAATCGTTATGTAAGGATACCAACATTCAAGATGGTTACTGTAGGACTATTCTGCCTTTTGTTTAGCAAGGGCATTATATGTCTACAATAGATTTACAGGATGTGTATCTGCATATTCCGATTCATCCAGTTCACTTTTAGTGTCTGAGATTCTCTTTTTAGACAAGCATTACCAGTTTTGTGGCTCTACCTTTTGGCCTAGCCTCAGTTCCAAGAATTTTTTTCAAAGATTCTCGGTGCCCTTCTTTCTGTATTCAGAGAACAGGGTTTTGGTATTTCCTTATTTGGACGATTATCTTGGTATATGCTCAGTCTTCTCATTCGAAGAATCTCATGCGATTCGACTTGTGTTGTTTCTTCAAGATCATGGTTGGAGGATCAATTTACCAAAAAGTTCATTGATTCCTCAGTCAAGGGTAACCTTTCTGGGTTTCCAGATAGATTCAGTGTCCATGACTCTGTCTTTAACAGACAAGAGACGTCTAAATTGTTTTCAGCTTGTCAAAACCTTCAGTCACAATCATTCCCTTCGGTAACCTTATGCATGGAAATTCTAGGTCTTATGACTGCTGCATCGGACGCAATCCCCTTTGCTCGTTTTCACATGCGACCTCTTCAGCTCTGTATGCTGAATCAATGGTGCAAGGATTACACAAAGATATCTCAATTTATATCTTTAAAACTGATTGTTCGACACTCTCTAACGTGGTGGACAGATCACCATCGTTTAATTCAGGGGGCTTCTTTTGTGCTTCCGACCTGGACTGTAATTTCAACAGATACAAGTCTCACAGGTTGGGGAGCTGTGTGGGGATCTCTGACGGCACAAGGAGTTTGGGAATCTCAGGAGGTGAGATTACCGATCAATATTTTGGAACTCCGTGCAATTTTCAGAGCTCTTCAGTTTTGGCCTCTTCTGTAGAGAGAATCGTTCATTTGTTTTCAGACAGACAATGTCACAACTGTGGCTTATGTCAATCATCAAGGAGGGACTCACAGTCCTCTGGCTATGAAAGAAGTATCACAAATTTTTTGGTTTGGGCGGAATCCAGCTCCTGTCTAATCTCTGCGGTTCATATCCCAGGTGTAGACAATTGGGAAGCGGATTATCTCAGTCGCCAAACGTTGCATCCGGGCGAATGGTCTCTTCACCCAGAGGTATTTCTTCAGGTTGTTCAAATGTGGGAACTTCCAGAAATAGATCTGATGGCGTCTCATCTAAACAAGAAAATTCCCAGATATCTGTCCAGATCCCGGGATCCTCAGGCGGAGGCAGTGGATGCATTATCACTTCCTTGGAAGTATCATCCTGCCTATATCTTTCCGCCTCTAGTTCTTCTTCCAAGAGTAATCTACAAGATTCTGAAGGAATGCTCGTTTGTTCTGCTGGTAGCTCCGGCATGGCCTCACAGGTTTGGTATGCGGATCTTGTCCGGATGGCCTCTTGCCAACCGTGGACTCTTCCGTTAGACCAGACCTTCTGTCACAAGGTCCTTTTTTCCATCAGGATCTGAAATCCTTAAATTTAAAGGTATGGAGATTGAACGCTTGATTCTTGGTCAAAGAGGTTTCTCTGACTCTGTGATTAATACTATGTTACAGGCTCGTAAATCTGTATCTAGAGAGATATATTATAGAGTCTGGAAGACTTATATTTTTTGGTGTCTTTCTCATCATTTTTCTTGGCATTCTTTTAGTATACCGATAATTTTACAGTTTCTTCAGGATGGTTTAGATAAGGGTTTGTCTGCAAGTTCCTTGAAAGGACAAATCTCTGCTCTTTCTGTTCTTTTTCACAGAAAGATTGCTATTCTTCCTGATATTCATTGTTTTGTACAAGCTTTGGTTCGTATAAAACCTGTCATTAAGTCAATTTCTCCTCCTTGGAGTTTGAATTTGGTTCTGGGAGCTCTTCAAGCTCCTCCCTTTGAACCTATGCATTCATTGGTCATTAAATTACTTTCTTGGAAAGTTTTGTTCCTTTTGGCCATCTCTTCTGCCAGAAGAGTTTCTGAATTATCTGCTCTTTCTTGTAAGTCTCCTTTTCTGATTTTTCATCAGGATAAGGCGGTGTTGCGAACTTCTTTTGAATTTTTACCTAAAGTTGTGAATTCCAACAACATTAGTAGAGAAATTGTGGTTCCTTCATTATGTCCTAATCCTAAGAATTCTAAGGAGAAAGCATTGCATTCTTTGGATGTTGTTAGAGCTTTGAAATATTATGTTGAAGCTACTAAGTCTTTTCGAAAGACTTCTAGTCTATTTGTTATCTTTTCCGGTTCTAGAAAAGGCCAGAAAGCTTCTGCCATTTCTTTGGCATCTTGGTTGAAATCTTTAATTCATCTTGCCTATGTTGAGTCGGGTAAAACTCCGCCTCAGAGGATTACAGCTCATTCTACCAGGTCAGTTTCTACTTCCTGGGCGTTTAGGAATGAAGCTTCCGTTGATCAGATTTGCAAAGCTGCAACTTGGTCCTCTTTGCATACTTTTACTAAATTCTACCATTTTGATGTATTTTCTTCTTCTGAAGCAGTTTTTGGTAGAAAAGTATTTCAGGCAGCGGTTTCAGTCTGAATCTTCTGCTTATGTTTTTTATTAAACTTTATTTTGGGTGTGGATTATTTTCAGCAGGAATTGGCTGTCTTTATTTTATCCCTCCCTCTCTAGTGACTCTTGTGTGGAAAGATCCACATCTTGGGTAATCATTATCCCATACGTCACTAGCTCATGGACTCTTGCTAATTACATGAAAGAAAACATAATTTATGTAAGAACTTACCTGATAAATTCATTTCTTTCATATTAGCAAGAGTCCATGAGGCCCACCCTTTTTGTGGTGGTTATGATTTTTTTGTATAAAGCACAATTATTCCAATTCCTTATTTTATATGCTTTCGCACTTTTTTTATCACCCCACTTCTTGGCTATTCGTTAAACTGAATTGTGGGTGTGGTGAGGGGTGTATTTATAGGCATTTTAAGGTTTGGGAAACTTTGCCCCTCCTGGTAGGAATGTATATCCCATACGTCACTAGCTCATGGACTCTTGCTAATATGAAAGAAATGAATTTATCAGGTAAGTTCTTACATAAATTATGTTTTTTCATGGTGACAGCTTTCATAATGTATGTAGCTGTCAACTGATTTAAAGTGTATAGATGTTTCCCACTTGCCGTTTATAGCTTCTATTTTCAGATCTAAAAATACAATTTCTTTAGGACTCCATGTGTGAGTGAACTTTAAATTTAAGATGTTTTGGTTCATGATCTCTATTGTGTATATGAGATCTTGGGCCGTACCCTTCCAGATGATCAAGATATCATCAATATATCTGTGGTACAGGACCAGGTCCACGCTTGCTGGACATGAGTCCCAGAAGATTCTCTCCCATCTTCCCATGTACAAATTAGCATAGCTGGGCGCGAACCTGGTCCCCATAGCTGTACCGCAGATCTGTTGGTAATATGTCCCCTCATTGCAGTAGTTATGTGTCAAAATGTATTGGATACTATCCAATATAAACTCTGCTTGATCTTCCAGCATTAATGGCTCTTTATCCAAAAAACATTTTATTGCTTCACGACCCGTCTTGTCTGGTATGCTTGTGTATAAAGCTACTACATCACAAGTTGCCATGATTTAGCTTTCCTCCCATGGGATATATTCAAGGATATTCAAAACTTGTGTAGAATCTCTTAAATACGAAGGGAGCACCTTTACATACTTCTGTAGATGTTGATCAACGTATTCCGACAAGTTACTTGTGAGAGATCCTATCCCGGAGATTATTGGGTGGCCCGGAGGGTCTTTAAGGGTTTTATGTATCTTTGGTAAATGATACAGTATTGGTGTAATTGGGTATTTGATATCCAAGTATCTATACTCCTTTTCATCCAATATGCCAGATGTTTTCGCTCCCTCTAGCAGTTCTTTGAGTTCTTTTTGGAAATGATCCATCGGGTTGTGCCTAAGCTTCAAATATGTTATTTGATCACTTAGTAGGCGGTGGTTTTCTGCATTATATTTCTCCCTATCAAGGATGACAATTCCTCCGCCCTTGTCAGCTGGTTTGATCGTTAATTGATTGTTTGCTTCAAGTCTCCTGATAGTGTCTATCTGCTGCTTGGATAGATTTTGTTTTATCTTTTTCAATCTCTTTTGTTTGATGTCTCTAATCTCTTTAGTGACCATAGTTTCAAATGTGTCATTGGCATTTCCTTTAGCATAAATTGGTTAAAACCTGGATTTTGGTTTAAGACCCGTGTGGATGTAAGGATTTTGCACATCTGCTGTAGTGTAGCTCTTAGGGACCATTGAGTCCAAAGGGGATTTCAGGAAATACCTCTTCAAGGTTAATTTCCTTATGAGGTCTTTAGTATTGGTGAACGTTTGAAATGTATCCAGACTTCTTGCCGGGGCGAAAGAGAGACCATATTTCAAAACTTCTCTCTCTTCTTTTTTAATATCATAAGAGCTAAGATTAAAAATACCATCTCCAGTAATCTTACTATCAGAGTCAAAGGGCTTTTTCTCAGAGTTAGATGATGTAGGTATCTGAATAGAATCCTTAGCATCAGTTTCCTTCTCTTTTTGATCAGTTGCATTTATTATATTTGTCTTTTTCTTAAGTCTAGTACCTCCGCGTTTACCTCTAGTTTTCTTCCTTTTTGTTGTTATTATCCCTTTTATTTCTTCCATTATTGTGTTGTTTTGTCCTTTACTGTTGGTGGATTCATCTTTAAAAAATGTGACGATGAGGCAATCTGATTTAGAGAGGTGCCCAAGTTATTATCGGCATCTGATTTCTCTCTATTAGGTTGTTCTCCTCGTTTAGCATTTGTATCAGAAATGTTTAGTCCAGCCTTATCGTATGGTTCATGGTGTCTTCTTCCATAACCTCCATCAGTTGTATCCCTCCTTTGTGCCCCATTGTTGTCTCAGTGAGTGTACCTCTGTCTCAGAGTTTGATAATAATTGTCATTCTCTTCTCTGTGATAGTGAGTTTGAGAGTAGTTTCCTTTCCCTTCTCTATAGTGGTGTCTTTGAGCCCCTCTTTTGTGATTCCCACGGGGATGATAATCCTGACCATAGTGTTCTCTATCTCTATAGTTATTCCTATAGTATCTCTGGTGAGGGATCATTTCCATTGGTTTTAGGGGATAGTCAAAATGTCTGTGGTGGGGTTCTAATCTATAGTTATTGGACTCCCAATAGTTTCTGTCATCCCTTCTATAGTTATATGAATCCTGATAATTATCACCATCATGCCAATCACGTCTGGCTGGGCTATATTGCCTATATAACCTATCCCCTTGGGATCTATTCATGTGGGGTCTTGAATATTGCGGCTTGAATCTATTATAAATGGGTCGATGTGTTTTTTGATGAGCCCCTTGTGATTGCTCTTCAGACACCATTTCAGAGTCATTTAGTTCTAATATATCACCCCCATGTTAGTCTCATCAGGATTTGGATCTGTTATTTCAATTGATCCATTATCACAATTTTCGCTCGCTTTTTTATCAAGTTCTCTTTTTAGCTTTTTAGTTTTCTTTGTAATTACATCATCTCTGATCTTAGTAACCTTTTTAACCAGATTTGATTTCTTATCAGAGATGTCAATACCTGAACTTTCTAGGTTCATCAAGATCTGCTCATCCTCCTTAATTTCACCATCAGTTTCTTGCATTAGTTCTTCCCTATAGTCTATAATTATATTCATTAAGGTAATGGAAGCAGTAGATAAAGCTTCTGTCCATCTAGTGGAATATTTAGATTTACATATAGGGAAAGCACAATCTTTTGTAACCAATAAACCCTTCGGTATGATGTTAAGTTCAATGCATTTTTTAAGAAATGATATATCGGCCTTGTACTTGACCTCAGAAACCAATAGTTTTTCTAAATTTTTAAAAATTGTCTGAATGTCTATACAATCATCTCCTTCTTTATTGTCTGAGTATAGAGTGTCAAATTCTATCTCTTGTCTGAGTATACTGAAGGAGTCCATTATGTTAGTTGTGTATATATTCAAAGCTGCTAGGATACTAGATAGAAAGATAGATCTATAGATATGTAGTGATGTAGCCAAGCACTAAGATAATCCCTAAGCTGTACGCAAAGGAGGTCCTAACCAATCCCCCTGAAAAATGTGAAGTATCAATAAAGGTGATGAGTACAGCGCCAAAAAGGCTAAAGGGATATTATATAAACACTATGAAAACAGTGGTTGGTGAATAACTGCTAAAAAGTCAGTGCTAACCGGATGATGGTAAAACAATGGTTTATTACAGAGAAGAGTTTAAAATAAAGTAAAAAGTAAAGTTGCAGGGATCAGGGTGTGGACCCCTACATCAAAAACTTGATAATACATAAAAAAACTTAACAATAAAAATCCATGGATCCAGGAATACAATGAGAAACAGTAATAATAACAGTGTAGTGAGACCTTGATAAAAGCTGATATAATCAACAATGTTGTGAAAAAATGGGGTGATTAGACACAGTAGATTTCTCCATATGCAAACATGACAATATAATAAATGATGCAATATACAAAATAATCAGTGTAATGTGTAAGTAGCACTGCAGTGCAAGAAAATGAATGAAAAAATGGTAAAAATGAAAAAATGAAACAAATACAAAAATGGTGAAAAAATAATGTGAAAATGAAGTGAAGTGGCACAATAATGTGAAGTCAATCAAAAAATGAGATGATGGTAAATTCCATAAAAAATGTGAAAAAAATGAAAGTACACAATGACGTTCAACAAATGTTATAGATGATCAAAAAATTATTGATAATCCAAATGAATAAACAAAAAATGGAAATAAAGTCACAAAAAAAACCCTTGAATCCTGGTGATGAAGATCCCTAGGTGAATCCCTGACAACGGTGGATTGCTGATCCAATGTCCTAAATAAGTCCCTGTAAATAAATAGTAAACATAGGGGCCTAGTTATCAAGCCATCTACTTTACCTGCCTTTGCCGGTTCAATACGCCCACCTAAGCTCGCCTACCATCGCCGCGGACCTGAAAAATTTTGCCTAAATTATCAATAAATCTGTCATAAAGCCGCGCACCAAGTACGGGGTGATGAGCAGCGGACTGTGATAGTTATCTCTCATCCGATCTCGCTGCGCTTCGGCTTTTTCCCAGCTTTATTGCTAGCCTGTCACTAAGCAACCACACTAACTACACTGTTCTACCCCCTATACCGGCGCCCCCGGAGCCCCCCGCAACTCAATAAAGTTATTAACCCCTAAACCACCGCTCCTAGACCCCGCCGCAACAAAATAAATGTATTAACCCCTAAACCGCAGCTCCCGGACACCGCCGCCACCTACATTATACCTAGTAACCCCTATCCTGCCCCCCCTATACCGTCGCCACCTATAATAAAGTTATTAACCCCTATCCTGACGATCCCGGACCTCACTGCAACTAAATAAATAGTTTAACCCCTAAATCGCCGCTCCCGGACCCCGCCCCAACCTATATTAAACTTAATAACCCCTAATCTGCCCCCCCCTACACCGTCACCACCTATAATAAATGTATTAACCCCTATCCTGCCCCCCCCTACACCGCCGCCACTGTAATAAAATTATTAACCCCTAAACCTAAGTCTAACACTAACCCTAAAATCCCCCTAACTTAAATATTAATTAAATACATTTAAATAATATTTCTCTTATTAAATAAATTAATCCTATTTAAAACTAAATACTTACCTTTAAAATAAACCCTAATATAGCTACAATATAAATAATATTTATATTGTAGCTATCTTAGGTTTTTTTTTATTTTACAGGCATCTTTCAATTTATTTTAACTAGGTACAATAGGTATTAAATAGTTATTAACTATTTAATAGCTACCTAGCTAAAATAAAGAGAAATTTACCTGTAAAATAAAAACTAACCTAAGTTACAATTACACCTAACACTACACTATACTTAAATAAATTATTCCTATTTAAAACTAAATACTTACCTGTAAAATAAACCCTAAGATAGCTGCAATGTAATTAATAATTACATTGTAGCTATTTTAGGATTTATATTTATTTTACAGGTAACTTTGAATTTATTTTAGCTAGTTAGAATAGTTATTAAATAGTTATTAACTATTTAATAACTACCTAGCTAAAAGAAATACAAAATTACCTGTAAAATAAATCCTAACCTAAGTTACAATTATACCTAACACTACACTATCATAACATTAATTAAATAAATTAGCTACAAATAACTACAATTAAATTAAATTAAATAAACTAACTAAAGTACAAAAAATAAAAAAAGCTAAGTTACAAAAAATAAAAAAAATAAGTTACAAACATTTAAAACATATTACAAAAATTTTAAGATACTTACACCTAATCTAAGCCCCCTAATAAAATAACAAAGCCCCCCAAAATAAAAAAATGCCCTACCCTATTCTAAATTTAAAAAGTTCAAAGCTCTTTTACCCTACCAGCCCTTAAAAGGGCCTTTTGCGGGGCATGCCCCAAAGAATTCAGCTCTTTTGCCTGTAAAAGAAAAATACAACCCCCCCCAACATTAAAACCCACCACCCACATACCCCTAATCTAACCCAAACCCCCCTTAAAAAAACCTAACACTACCCCCCTGAAGATCATCCTACCTTGAGTCGTCTTCAGCCAGCCGACCATCGATGGAATCGAAGAGGAGATCCGGAGCGGCAGAAGTCATCATCCATGGGGCGCTGAAGAAATCTTCCATCCGATGAAGTCATCATCCAGACGGCACTGAAGAAGTCTTCCATCCGGGCGATGTTATCTTCCAAGCGGCGTCTTCAATCTTCATCCATCCGGAGCGGAGCCATCTTCAGATTGAGATCGCATTCTATTGGCTGTTCCGATCAGCCAATAGAATGCGAGCTCAATCTGATTGGCTGATTCAATCAGCCAATCAGATTTTTCCTACCTTAATTCCGATTGGCTGATAGAATCCTATCAGCCAATCAGAATTGAAGGGACGCCATCTTGGATCGTCGGCTCGTCTGAAGATGGCTCCGCTCCGCTCCGGATGGATGAAGATTGAAGACGCCGCTTGGAAGATGACATCGCCCAGATGGAAGACTTCTTCAGTGCCGCCTGGATGATGACTTCATTGGATGGAAGATTTCTTCAGCGCCCCTTGGATGATGACTTCTTCCGTTTCGGATCTCCTCTTCGGTTCCATCGGTGGGTCGGCTGGCTGAAGACGAGTAAAGGTAGGATGATCTTCAGGGGGGTAGTGTTAGGTTTTTTTAAGGGGGGTTTGGGTTAGATTAGGGGTATGTGGGTGGTGGGTTTTAATGTTGGGGGGGTTGTATTTTTCTTTTACAGGCAAAAGAGATGAATTCTTTGGGGCATGCCCCGCAAAAGGCCCTTTTAAGGGCTGGTAAGGTAAAAGAGCTTTGAACTTTTTAATTTTAGAATAGGGTAGGACATTTTTTTATTTTGTGGGGCTTTGTTATTTTATTAGGGGGCTTAGATTAGGTGTAAGTAGCTTAAAATTGTTGTAATATGTTTTAAATGTTTGTAACTTATTTTTTTATTTTTTGTAACTTAGCTTTTTTATTTTTTGTACTTTAGTTAGTTTATTTAATTTAATTTAATTGTAGTTATTTGTAGCTAATTTATTTAATTAATGTAATGATAGTGTAGTGTTAGATTTAATTGTAACTTCGGTTAGGATTTATTTTACATATAATTTTGTATTTCTTTTAGCTAGGTAGTTATTAAATAGTTAATAACTATTTAATTACTATTCTAACTAGCTAAAATAAATACCAAGTTACCTGTAAAATAAATATAAATCCTAAAATAGCTACAATGTAATTATTAATTACATTGTAGCTATCTTAAGGTTTATTTTACAGGTAAGTATTTAGTTTTAAATAGGAATAATTGATTTAAGTATAGTGTAGTGTTAGGTATAATTGTAACTTAGGTTCGTTTTTATTTTACAGGTAAATTTCTCTTTATTTTAACTAGGTAGCTATTAAATAGTTATTAACTATTTAATAGCTATTGTACCTAGTTAAAATAAATTGAAATTTGCCTGTAAAATAAAAATAAATCCTAAGATAGCTACAATATAATTATTATTTATATTGTAGCTATATTAGGGTTTATTTTAAAGGTAAGTATTTAGTTTTAAATAGGATTAATTTATTTAATAAGAGAAATATTATTTTGATGTATTTAATTAATATTTAAGTTAGGGGGGTGTTAGGGTTAGACTTAGGTTTAGGGGTTAATAATTTTATTACAGTGGAGGCGGTGTAGGGGAGCAGGATAGGGGTTAATAAATTTATTATAGGTGGCGACGGTGTAGGGGGGGCAGATTAGGGGTTAATAAGTTTAATATAGGTTGCGGCAGGGTTCGGGAGCGGCGGTTTAGGGGTTAAACTATTTATTTAGTTGCGGCGAGGTCCAGGATCGGCAGGATAGGGGTTAATAACTTTATTATAGAGGGCAACGGTATAGGGGGGGCAGGATAGGGGTTAATAGGTATCATGTAGGTGGCGGCGAGGTCTGGGAGCGGCGGTTTAGGGGTTAATACATATATTATAGTTGCGGCAGGGACCGGGAGCGGTTGTTTAGGGGTTAACATATTTATTATAGCTTGTGGTGGGCTCCGGGAGCGGCGGTTTAGGGGGTAATACATTTATTTAGTTGCGGCGGTGTAGGGGGGACAGATTAGGGGTGTTTAGACTCAGAGTACATGTTAGGGTGTTAGGTGTAGACAGCTCCCATAGGAATCAATGGGATGTCGGGCAGCAGCGAACATGAACTTTCGCTATGGTCAGACTCCCATTGATTCCTATGGGAAGTTTATATCCCCTACCAATCATTTCACAAGCAATTTCCCTTCTTAAAATATAGATATGGTCATTTTTAGTATACTCTATCCCTTAAAAACACCTCAACTATTAATATCCAATGAGGGCAGATATCGGCCACACACCCTCCCACAACAGCCAAAGCCAATAGGAATGCCAGTAATGTGTTGTGATGTCACGACCAATAAATAAACTCTACATCGATCAAGTGTTGACATATAGAGATACACATACAGACTATGTAAGCGGTCAACTTACATATTATCACGATTTGAGCAAAGCACTATAGTATAATCTATCCCTTACAAACACCTCAACTATTAATATCCAATGAGGGCAGATATCGGCCACACACCCTCCCACAACAGCCAATAGGAATGCTAGTAATGTGTCGTGATGTCACAACCAATAAAATTCGTAGAACTTTGCCGAACTAAAACTATACATCGATCAAGTGTTGACATATAGAGATACACATACAGACTATGTAAGTGGTCAACTTACATATCATCACGATTTGAGCAAAGCACTATTAGTATTAATGGATATAGTTGATAGCTCCGTGAACCGGAAGTTACATCACGACTCAGGGTGCTAAAACATTACAAATCTAATATTTTAAAATTATTATTTTAAGTTATGATTGTCTGCATAACTACTGATCTCACAATGTACAGAGTAACAATATATAAGAATATACACATTTTAGACACGTTTTAAACATATTAAGAAACCGGAAGTTGAAATCAGAGTCATATCCGGTCATTTAAGTGATACTGCTATTTAAAGGCATTGAGCTTACCAACACACCAGTCTTGATAAAGGCCTATTGAGGGCCGAAGACCAATTGGTAAGCACCATTGTAAGGATTCCACTGTTTTAAAAGACATATTACGCTATGTTTACTATTTATTTACAGGGACTTATTTAGGACATTGGATCAGCAATCGACCGTTGTCAGGGATTCACCTAGGGATCTTCATCACCAGGATTCAAGGTTCTTTTTTGTGACTTTATTTCAATTTTTTGTTTATTCATTTGGATTATCAATCATTTTTTGATCATCTATAACATTTGTTGAACGTCATTGTGTACTTTCACTTTTTTCACATTTTTTATGGAATTTACCATCATCTCATTTTTTGATTGACTTCACATTATTGTGCCACTTCACTTCATTTTCACATTATTTTTTCACCATTTTTGTATTTGTTTAATTTTTTAATTTTTACCATTTTTTCATTCATTTTCTTGCACGGCAGTGCTACTTACACATTACACTAATTATTTTGTATTTTGCATCAATTATTATATTGTCATGTTTGCATATGGAGAAATCTACTGTGTCTAATCACCCCATTTTTTCACAACATTGTTGATTATATCAGCTTTTATCATGGTCTCACTACACTCTTAATATTACTGTTTCTCATTGTATTCCTGGATCCATGGATTTTTATTGTTAAGTTTTTTATATATTATCAAGTTTTTAATGTAGGGGACCGCACCCTGATCCCTGCAATTTTACTTGTTACTTTATTTTAAACTCTTCTCTGTAATAAACCATTGTTTTACCATCATTCGGCTAGCACTGACTATTTAGCAGTTATTCACAAACCACTGTTTTCATAGGCCTAGATTTAGAGTTTGGCGGTAGCCGTCAAAACCAGCGTTAGAGGCTCCTAACGCTGGTTTTTACCGCCCGCTGGTATTTGGAGTCAGTCAGGAAAGGGTCTAACGCTCACTTTCCAGCCGCGACTTTTCCATACCGCAGATCCCCTTACGTCAATTGTGTATCCTATCTTTTTAATGGGATCTTTCTAACGCCGGTATTTAGAGTCGTGGCTGAAGTGAGCGTTAGAAATCTAACGACAAAACTCCAGCCGCAGAAAAAAGTCAGTAGTTAAGAGCTTTCTGGGCTAACGCCAGTTTATAAAGCTCTTAACTACTGTGCTCTAAAGTACACTAACACCCATAAACTACCTATGTACCCCTAAACCGAGGTCCCCCCACATCGCCGACACTCTATTAAAAATTTTTAACCCCTAATCTGCCGACCGCACACCGCTGCCACCTACGTTATCCCTATGAACCCCTAATCTGCTGCCCCTAACACAGCCGACCCCTATATTATATTTATTAACCCCTAATATGCCGCCCCCAACGTCGCCGCTACCTACCTACAATTATTAACCCCTAATCTGCCGACCGGACCGTGCCGCTATTATAATAAAGTTATTAACCCCTAATCCGCCTCACTCCCACCTCAATAACCCTATAATAAATAGTATTAACCCCTAATCTGCCGATCGGAGCTCACCGCTACTCTAATAAATTTTTTAACCCCTAAAGCTAATTCTAACCCTAACCCTGACACCCCCCTAAATTAAATATAATTTAAATCTAACAAAATAAATTAACTCTTATTAAATAAATTATTCCTATTTAAATCTAAATACTTACCTGTAAAATAAACCCTAATATAGCTGCAATATAAATAATAATTATATTGTAGCTATTTTAGGAATAATATTTATTTTACAGGCAACTTTGTATTTATTTTAACCAGGTACAATAGCTATTAAATAGTTAATAACTATTTAATAGTTACCTAGTTAAAATAATTACAAAATTACCTGTAAAATAAATCCTAACCTAAGTTACAATTAAACCTAACACTACACTATCAATAAATTAATTAAATACAATATCTACAAATAAATACAATGAAATAAACTAACTAAAGTACAAAAAATAAAAAAGAACTAAGTTACAAAAAATAAAAAAATATTTACAAACATTAGAAAAATATTACAACAATTTTAAACTAATTACACCTACTCTAAGCCCCCTAATAAAATAACAAAGCCCCCCAAAATAAAAAAAATGCCCTACCCTATTCTAAATTAAAAAAGTTCAAAGCTCTTTTACCTTACCAGCCCTGAAAAGGGCCCTTTGCGGGGCATGCCCCAAAGAATTCAGCTCTTTTGCCTGGAAAAAAAACACATACAATACCCCCCCCCCAACATTACAACCCACCACCCACATACCCCTAATCTAACCCAAACCCCCCTTAAATAAACCTAACACCAAGCCCCTGAAGATCTCCCTACCTTGTCTTCACCTCACCGGGTCCCGATCTGTCCAGAAGAGCCTCCGATGTCTTGATCCAAGCCCAAGCGGGGGGCTGAAGAGTGACGTCCATCCTCAGGCTGAAGTCTGGATCCAAGCGGCGGCTGAAGAAATCCATCATCGGGCTGAAGTCGGAAGTCCATCATCGGGATGAAGTCTTCTATCAAGCAGCATCTTCAATCTTCTTTCTTCCGGAGCGTAGCGGAGCCATCTTCTTCCCAGCCGACGCGGATCCATCCTCTTCTAACGACGCCTACTCGCCGAATGACGGTTCCTTTAAATGACGTCATCCAAGATGGCGTCCCTCGAATTCCGATTGGCTGATAGGATTCTATCAGCCAATCGGAATTAAGGTAGGAATATTCTGATTGGCTGATGGAATCAGCCAATCAGATTCAAGTTCAATCCGATTGGCTGATCCAATCAGCCAATCAGATTGAGCTTGCATTCTATTGGCTGATCGGAACAGCCAATAGAATGCAAGCTCAATCTGATTGGCTGATTGGATCAGCCAATCGGATTGAACTTGAATCTGATTATTTTAGCGCTTGGCTACATCACTACATATCTATACATTACCCCAAGACAATGGTCCAAGTGGACAAACCCAGAGGTTAATGTATGCAAGAAATGTTTGCACCCCAACCCAACTTCTAAACATCTGTTTTGGCGCTGCCCTAAGCTAGTGAGGTTCTGAAAGCAGACTGAATACTGGCTGGGGGTTATTTTGGAACAGGAGACAAATCTAGATTGGGAGGGGATTTTATTACTAACGGGGGGAGAAGAAGGAGCAGGTCACAGTAGGTTGGTCAATAACATACTGCTATTGGCCAGGAAACTTATATTGAAGCTATGGTTGAGTGATAGAGCTCCAAGCTTGCAGCAACTCAAACTGGTACTAACAAAACATTTATTTATTGAACACGTAGATGTTAAGGGTGAGGTATCAGTTTGTATCAGGCAGTTCTTCAGGAAGTGGAAAAAGTATATACTCACTCTGACTATTGGCTTAAAAAAGCAAGTAGTGGCACCTTATGCAGTGGCTCCCTATATCCTGGAGGAGCAATTGAAAGTGAATTGGTGTGTCATGTAATGTATGTTGCTTTACATAATGCAGATACAGGCCAGGGGGGAACAGGTTTGGTTTAGTTAGTTAGACTAGGATAGTTTATGACAATGTTTTGTTGGAAAATATAAATGAAAAATGATAGAGAACTTGGAGACTGATATTAGTGCAACTTCTAAGTACAAAAAGAGAAAGTATATTTTATATCTGTCAGATTCTGTATGTTCATGACGTATGTTCTGTAAAAGACCTATTGCTGTACTTCAAGTTTCTCTAAATAAATAAAGTATGGAAAAAAAAAACCCTGACATTTATATTTACAGTGCAGAGAGTTGCACTGTTGTAGTCGGCTCTTATGAAGGTGATCTACAAACAGCTGGACTCAGAGGCTTACAATCTAAGGGGTTCAAGGAGATTGCAATGGAGTTAGGAAAGGTTAGTGTAGGTTGTATGCATCCCTGAATAGTAGAGTCTTTAGGGAGTGCTTAAAGCTCACAAAACAGGAGTGTGAGGGGGTGACAAGAGAGGAGGAGATGTGGAGGTCATGAGCAGAGCGAAGGGGACGGGAGGGAGAGTATCTGGAGACAAGGTCTGAGATATAGGGGGAGCAGTGCAGTTGATGGCTTTGTATGTCAGAGAAAATGAGAAAAAATACAAGATAGACAATTAATTTTTTTTATTAGTGACTATTTCAATCGTTTGTCAAAAAAAAATTCAACAATTTTTGCTTTTACAATGATTTTTTTTACGGAATTACTCATGTAAATATTTCCAATGCATTTCACACATATGAACTCAACAACAATAATAAAAAAAAGAATTTGATAAGACTTTGGCTTTCAAACCTGTTTTTAGTCATTAACTATTAAAAAGGACCAGACAGTTAAAATAATGCACCAATATCCTATTTGTATTGTAGATTATAGACTTCTGTTGGTATTTTGCATTGTAAAAATATTATGGGAAACTTTTATTCACATAAACCCCATGCTACGTTAAACATTATACCAAATATGTTATATGCATTTGTAGAAATGGATAGGCAGATACTTGTAAATCATAGCAAGGAAATATGAACATTTACTACAGAAAATATAAACTGAGATGTGTCTCAGCAGATTGCAAAAAAAGAGCAGAGTAATGAAACTGAAACAATATGGCAGCCACACATTTATTAGACTGATTAGAATACTGAAAAATATAATAGGAATTAAAGTGATATGAAACCTACAATTTTTTTTCTTTCATGATTCAGATACAATCAGCAAGCGTTACCCGGGTGCTGAATCAAAAATGGGCGGGCTCCTAAGCTTTACCTTCCTGTGTTTCAAATAAAGATACCAAGAGAATGAAGACAAATTAGGAGTAAATTAGAAAGTTGCTTAAAATTGCATGCTCTATCTGAATCATGAAAGAAAAAAAATTGGAATTAATATCCTTTTAAGTTGTGCTTATGAATATGGTGATATGTGTGTTAGAAGTGAATGGATATACGTGCAATACGTGGACAAATGCTTGCTGATAGTTATGGATCTAACCACGGCAAAAGGTTAAATTCATAGCTAAAAGAGCACTTCTATCATGCATGTGAGTGAGCAGCATTTGGTATCCTTTGTTGAAGAATCAGCAATGCACTACTGGGAGCTAGCTTAACACATTGGGTGAGCCAATAACACGAGGCATATGTGTGCAGCCACCAATCAGCAGCTTCTGAGCCAAGAGAAAAAAAAAGCAAATATTAAAAAGTTGTTTAAAATCACATGCTAAGGGCTCCATGTACGAAGCAGCGAAAGCTGCTCCGGAGCCTTTGCGGGGCAGGTTCGCATATGCGAGCCTGCTTCCCGCAATGTAAGAAGCAGCAGTCATTAGACCGCTGCTTCCTACACCCTACGCCACCTCTTAGGTGGCGAAGCAAAATCACTGAGAGCTCACTCGCGGTGATTGACAGCCCCTTCAGTCGCGTGATTGGTCGCGCGACTGAAGGGGCGGGCATTACACACTCCGCTGAGTGTGTAATGGTACATACGGGCAAGCGGATCAATAGATCCGCTGCCCGTGTGTAGCGGAGGCGGGCGGACAGCTTCGCGAGTTAAGAAGCTGTCCGCCCGCCTCTTAGTACATGGAGCCCTAAATCATGAAAGAAAATAATTTGGGTTTAATGTCCCTTTAAATTGAAATTATAACTGCAGTAGTAGTTTTGGAATTCCTGCTGATCACCTAAAGCTGATGAGTACCATTGCCTCAGGGTCATGTCTCTGATAGTATGACAAGAAAGTGTCGGTTTATTCAGGACAGGAACACAAGTTTATAAAACACAAAACTGGAATTCATTTTGAAATACTCTTTGTCTAAATAAACATAGAGAAAACGTTGGTTATAATATCTCCTGCGCTAGCTACAATGCTGAGCTGATAATTGGCAGCTACCTGTGTATGCCACTCCTGAGTGGTTTACTGATGCAGTCTTGCCCTGGAGTGGCCCTACATAGCTGCTTCTCAGATGGATGTTTAAAGGGACACTAAGTCAAAATTAAACTTTCATGATTAAAGGGACATGATACCCAAATGTTGAAGCATATGAAAGTGATGCATAATAGCTGTAAAAAGCTGACTAGAAAATATCATCTGAACATCTCTATTTAAAAAAAAGACTATATTTTACCTCAAACTTCCTAATTGTTCACACCCCACAGTAAAGAGGCTTTAAGCACCAAGTCAGAATGCTTGTCCCAGGACTTGCTAGGGAGTGTGCATAGTCATGTGCAGGCACAGTCATTTTATTTTCCTATTCAGTTTAAGGAAGTTCAATGAAATGTCATGAGATCACTGCAAAGGCAAAGCATTAACTTAGCACTGCTGATGCTGATTGGCTATTTTTTTGTTTTGTTTTGTTTTTCAACGTGCAGCTGGGCAGCAGCTAAAGTATAACTGTTTACACAGCACTTACTCGGGTGAGCTGAAATATCTTCCTTCTTACATAGTGATGTTTAGGGGACATTTTCTTGTCAGCTTTTTACAGCTATGCTGCATCACTTTCAAGTGATTTAGCATATAAGTATTATGTCTACTGTATTTAAAAAAATCCTTTAAAGGGACATAAAACCCCCAAAAAATCTTTCAGGATTCAGATTAAACAAGCAATTGAAAAAAAAAAAAAAAAGCAATTTACTTCTATTATCAAATGTTTTTCGTTTTCTTATTTACCTTTATTGAAAAGAAGGAAGGTAAATTCAGGAGCGTGCATGTGTCTGCCGCACTATGGACTCCATGTACGAAGCAGCAAAAGCTGCTCCGGAGCCTTTGCGGGGCAGGTTCGCATATGCCGCTGCTTCCTACACCCTACGCCACCTCTTAGGTGGCGAAGCAAATCACCGAGAGCACGCTCGCTCTCTGTGATTGACAGCCCCTTCAGTCGCGTGATTGGTCGCGCGATTGAAGGGGCGGGCATTACACACTCCGATGAGTGTGTAATGATACATACGGGCAAGCGGATCAATAGATCCGCTGCCCGTGTGTAGCGAAGGCAGGCGGACAGCTTCGCGAGTTAAGAAGCTGTCCGCCCACCATTTAGTACATGGCATCCTATATGGCAGCAGTTTTGCAAAAATGCTATACATTAGCAAGAACACTAGATGGCAGCACTATTTCCGGTCATGTAGTGTGCACTCTATCTAGATATCTCTTCAACAAAGAATAACATGAGAATTGAGCAAATTTGATAAAAGAAGTAAATTGGAAAAAAATAATTAAAGGGATACTAAATCCATTTTTTTTTTTCTTTTATGATCCAGATAGAGCAGGCTATTTTAAGCAACTTTCTAATTTACTCCTATTATTAATTTTTCTTCGTTCTCTTGGTATCTTTAGTTGAAAAAGCAGGAATGTAAACTTACAAGCTGGCCCATCTTTGGTTCTATCTAGGGTGCTAAACCAAAAAAAGTCCGGCTCATAAGCTTACATTCCTGCTTTTTCAAATAAGGATCCAAAGAGAACAAAGAAAAATTGATAATAGGAATAAATTAGAAAAATGCTTGCAATTGCCTGCTCTATCTGAATAATGAAAGAAAAAAAATATAGGTTCAGTATCCCTTTAATTATTTTCTCTATCTGAATCATGAAATAAACATTTTGGGTTTCATTTCCATTTAACTTTGCTCTTTGAAACACATTTTTATGGAAGCATTATGGGAAAAAATAAAGAATACTCATATTATTTTGTTGTTATACTGCAGGTCATATAATATCTCCACTCTCTGAGCTTTTTTTATCCAGGGGGAAAAATAGCCCATAAAGGCCAGGTAGCTTTTCTATAATTTGTGTGTTTTTGAGGTTTATGACTAATACTTTACTTAAAGTGTCAGTAAACCTTAAAAATAATGTTATATAATTCTGCACATAGTGCATTATATTAGCCAAACTTTGTAACACATAATATTCCCTTTTAATTTTTAAGAAAAACGACTGTTTTACAGACCCGCTCTCTGTGCTCTTCTGAGCGAGTCTGTTTGTTTCACACAGCACATCGGGCCAGCTGTATAGTCACAGCCCGGCCCGATCGCGCCATTATACACAGTGCAGCTCGCTCCTGCTGTCATACAGAGCAGGAGCGAGCTGCACTTAGTGTTATGGCGCGGTCGGGCCGGGCTGTAACTATACAGCTGGCCAGATGCTCTGTATGAAACAAACAGACCCGCTCAGAAGAGCACAGAGAGCGGGTCTGTAAAACAGTCGTTTTTCTTAAAAATTAAAAGGGAATATTATGTTTTATAAAGTTTGGCTAATATAATGTTATATAATTATTTTTGAGGTTTACTGTCCCTTTAAATGCAAATGAAGACCAAACAATTGATAAGTATGTAAGATATACAGGAATTGCTTCCTCCATCCCCCTAGTTGAAAGCTTTCTATGGCTGTAAGGAAGCGAACATCATTTAATATTAGTAGATTACTAGATGTAAGATTGCCACCTTCTGACAATTTATGGTACAAAGACGTTCTGTTAGACCTAACCTTATATAATTCCAATAATAAGTGGTGATTTATCAAAGGTACTCTATAGTAAAAAAATAAACTCAGAATTTAGAAAGAGCATATCATTTTAAAATACTTTCCAATCCAATTTACTTAAATTATCACAATGATTCTTTTGTGCATTCTTTCTGAAATACCAGCGCCTACTAAGCATGTGCAAGAGTTCTTGTGTATACGCATATAAGCCTGTGATTGGCGGATGGCTGTCATAAAATATAGGGGTGTCGATAAGTTGAAGAAAAATGTTGAAATTTGACAGAAAAAAAATCTACTGCTCATATAAATTCAGAGTAAGCGCTATTGCATTGACTTTATGCTATGTTATTGATTGATTATACAATTGTAATGTATTTAAAGGGACAGTCTAGTAAAAAATAACTTTCATGATTCAGATAGAGAATGCAATTTTAAACAACTTTCCAATTTACTTTTATCATCACATTTGATTTGTTCTCTTGTTTTTATTTGTGGAAAGGTAAACCTAGGTAGGCTTATATGCTAATTTCTATGCAGTTGAACTGCCTCTTATCTCAGTGCATTTTGACAGTTTTTGACAGCTAAACACTGCTAGTTCATGTGTGTCATATAGATAACACTGTGCTCATTCCCGTGGAATTATTTAAGAGTCAAAACTGATTGGCTAACATGCAAGTCTGTCAAAAGAACTGGGATAATGGGGCAGTCTGCAGAGGCTTAGATACAAGGTAATCTTAAAGGTTAAAAGTATATTAATATAACAGTGTTGGTTATGCAAAACTGGGGAATGGTTAATGAACGGATTATCTATCTTTTAAATAATAAAAACTGTGGAGTAGACTGTCCCTTTAATG